>NC_083621.1:15929977-15972477 GCF_963584025.1 Labrus mixtus | reverse complement strand
TGATCCAGTTAGAAACAGCGAGTGGCTAATGTCAGGGCTAACTGGAAGGGAGGCATGTGTGTGTGTGTGTGTGTGTGTGTGTGTGTGTGTGTGTGTGTGTGTGTGTGTGTGTGTGTGTGTGTGTGTGTGTGTGGATGTTTGTTTGCATTAATATCTTTGTTGAGACATTCAGGTTCTTTAAAAAGAGGATGGGTTTGATTCACAAAATGTTTTAAATGTCTGAATGTTAATCCAACTCCATCTATGTATATAGTAGTGTGTGTTTGTGTTTGTGTGTGTGTGTTTGTGTTTGTGTGTGTGCGTGTTTTAGGGTGTGTCTGAGCAGCAGCAGTGCCCATTAAGCCCGAGAGATGAAGTTGAGTGGATCCAGATTCGCTGCTGCTGCTTGTTGCTCTCGAGCAGCTCATCTCCGAGGAGAGCAGGACAGGTGCAGGAAATTATTATTATTATTTTTTTTTTTTGTAATTTACCAAATGAGGGTTAAAAAAAGAAGGAAATTAAGTTAAACCTCCTGCTCGGCTGGTAACATCTGGAGCAGGGAGGAGTTAATGTGCTTTCTTAGGTCTCTTTAAATCTTCTGTCAGGAAGATTTGGGGTTGTTTGGCGTTTAGCGCCCCCTGTGGACAAAGAAGGAACGTGTTTGCTGTTTTTTAGTCCTATATGTGTACGAGTAGAGCTCACAATAAATCTCATTCTGCTTTCTCTGAGCCGTCAGCTGTGTCACTCAGAGAGAATCTTTACTCTGACATTTGTATTTAGTGGTCACATGCAGCCTGCAGGACATTCATTAGAAGAAGAAGAAGACGTCCACATCTGCTACACTTAGACTCCTACAAACAACGATAGGAACATCATTCACTCCTCCAACCCTGCGGCAACTGATTCAGACGTTACTAATAATGGCAATACAGAATCCATCTTGTTAGTAATCTTCTTGTTTGCTTTAGTCGGCTCTATAGAGACTTCTGTTTTCATTTCAGCATGTTTCATTACATTTGAGAAACTCCTCACAGGAGCTTTAAAGAAACGTCAAACTAAACGGCGTCATAGTTTTTACTCTTTAGCCGAAAGCTCTGAATTCACACAACTGTACTTAAAAAAACCCGCTTGAAAATAAACTAAAATAAACCTCATTAGAAGCTGCTTTCACAATCTGAATGTTCCGCTCTCCTCCATCACTACATGTGTTCTGTTTCCAGGTGATAATATTTCTCTCTTGGGGGGCCGTGGCGCTCAGATGCTAACCGTGTGTGTGTGTGTGTGTGTGTGTGTTATTTCAGTCCCGGGTGGTGTTTAATAAACAGTCCGTACAGCGCGGCATGTAGATGAATGTTGTAAATGTGCTTGAAGCCGTCACGCCGTGATTAAAACGGACGCAGTGATCAGCAGTTTTGTCACATCGGCTAAAAGTACAGCTAAGTCACCGGCTGCCATAATAAACGATAAGACGCTGACACAACGGGAATGATGAACACTCCGAGCTAATGGCTCGCTCACATGCATTCATAAATAAAACAGCTCTGTTTTTCCTGCCTCGCCGCCTGTCTCCTCCATCCGTCTCTTTCTCTCCGATCAGTTACAACACATGACGGGGAATTTAAAAAAAAAAAAAAAAAACGACCCGTCCTTCAAAAGCATCACGCCACACCATTCCTTCATTCTGGAAAACGCATGCTCCACCACACCTTGTCGAACAGCGTGTGAGGCCTCGGACGGCGTGCTGTGAGAATCATTCGCGCCCCGGGGGGAATATATGGCGAGGAATAAAGGAGGGATGCAGACGGATAGAAATTGAACCAAACTCTCTCTCCTCCCACCCAATCACACTGCATCACAAATCACCGCCGCCAATTCAGGGTGTTACGCTGCGCAGGCCTCAGCATATGCCGTATGCGGTGTGTGTGTGTGTGTGTAGAAGTGTGTGTTTGCATTTTATAGTTGGGAGATGAGAGAGAGAGAGAGAGAGAGCGAGCAAGGAAAAGATGATTTAGGAGTAATGAGAGCCGGTAAAATCACGGTGCCCAGTGGCATTATGGGACTAAATCTAATCGGCTAATGGAGTGGGGGGCGTGGGCCGGGACGGGAGGGTGATGGAGGGAGGAGGGAGAGATAAAGACGAAGAAGAAGAAGAGAAAGGACAGCAGAGGCAGGAATGAAGGTTGAGGACAGAGGAGGGGATGGAGGGCAAGAAATAGAGACGAAGAAGAGACGAAGTCGACGAGAGGAGGAAACGAGAGGAGGAAACAAGAGGAGGAAACAAGAGGAGGAGGAGATCAGTAAGAATAAAAGAAAAAGGAGGAAAGTGGAGAGAGGGTAAAGTGGAGGAAATAGGAAGCATGGAAGTTAAGGAAATAAGGAAGAGATGCTGAAACAACAGATATTATGATGATGATGAGAACGGAGAAAAAAAGAGGCGAGATTAGAGCACAAATCGAAATCGAAAGAGCGAGTCGTGTTAATATAATGGAAAACTAAAGAAGGAGGGATGAGAAAGAGGAAGAGAGCAGGAAGGTAAAGGGAGAGAAAAAAGGTCAAGGACAGGATGAAAGGATGGGAGGCGAGGTTAGTGTGTGACGTTTGCATGTGTGCGTGTCGGAGAAATAACCCGGGGTGAAGGCATCGGGAGGGCGAGGCCCAGGAGAGCACAATCAGCACTTATTACAATCACATGCTGCACAAAACACTCTTTATAATACAAACACACACACTCACACACACACACACACACACACACACACACACACAGATGCAGATGCACAAAGACCGCACACACACTCCAAGCATGTCGTACGTGCAATAATAGAATCAGGCAAACCATCCTCATAGTTGCCCTCTGTGCCACACACACACACACACACACACCATGCACTCACACGCACACACACACACACACACACACACACCATGCACTCACACACACACACTTCCGCTGCATACACTCACACGCATACACACCCACACACACACACACACAGTTACGCTGCATACACTCACACGCATACACTCACACGCATACATTCACGCACACACACTTACGCCGCACACACACAGACACACACACACGCACACACACACATGCAGATGCATTGACTGCACACACACTCCATGCATGTAATACGTGCAATAACAGAATCAGGTGAACCATCCTCATAGTTGCCCTCTGTGCCCCACACACACACACATACAACCTGCACACACACACACACACACACACACATACAACCTGCACACACACACACACACACACACACACACACATACAACCTGCACACACACACACACACACACACACACACACACACACACACACGCTGAAGAAGGCAGCCTTGTGAGGTAATCGGTCCAGACTGTTAATGTGTACCAGGATAAAAACCACAGCGGCCTAAACGAGGCCGGCCGAAACGTCCGACAACCACGCTACAACCACTTCCACAGGAGATTTTATATTTTGTTTGTTTAATTCTATTTTTATTTCCTGTGAAATATCGACTGATTCTACATCTCGTAGCATGAAACTGGAAGTCACCTGGAGCCGTCTGCACAGAAGATGAGGAGAGGAAGGATCCCGTCAGAGATTTATTTTCCGAATTGTCTTCAAGAAAAGTTGAAGAAAACTGAGTTTAATAGGTTTTAAAGAAATAGGTACCTATCAGTCAAGACATTTTTTAGAAGCAGGAAAGCCAAATATTTATTATTTGTAGTTTTTTCTGTGAATTTTTGCCTTCTTTTTTGGTCTCTCTTTAAACTGAATCGATCACATTCTGGTTTTGCATCATTGGTCGGCCCATAAAAGTATCATTCTATTTCTTCCTTTTTGAGACACACTGCCTTCCCTGAAAGCTGTGGTATCCTGCTCAGGTAGCTAACCCAGGGAGCATCATTGGAGCTGAGCCTTAAACACCATGTGAAACTGTTTTTGAAGATTTTATAAATAGAATCTGCACTTGGAAATTGAGGGGAAACTCCTGCACGGGTTTGAAATGCAGACTTCCCCTGAATCTGCACACAAACCTCAACAATCCTCTGTGAGCAACACAAACGGAGCGGAGCCGCATGGAGACTCCATTATCCTGATAGTAAACAGGACCAGAACTCCGAGAATCACAGTATCCAGGCGACGGTGTCAACACACAACAACCAGCTGAGAGTCACCAAAATGTAAAAAAAACTTCTCTTCAAATAAACTCAAACACATTCAATGAAACTCTATAAACGACCTCTTTCACAGTTTGAAGCTTTAAAAAAAAAAAAAAGTTTTCTTTCCTCCAAAGAACCTTCAAGCCGGTCCTCAGGAGTGTAGAAAAACAGGCCCAAAAACTCCCCATAAATCTAAGTGAGACGATAGCCGGCCGCTACGTTGGCAATGATGCTGAACAGCAGCGAGATACGATGTCAGGCCGTAACTCTCTGCGTTTGGCCCGTTCGCTTCACAGGTCGGGAAAAGAAAACACAGATGCAACATTAGACTGCAGCTTAGACAATTACCCCAAATTACAGTGAGGCTGTGCAGCGGCTCGTGTCTTTATGAGGTAATGTACAGATTCAATGCATGTGATCGTAACCGCCTTCCTCTTACTCGCGCCGCTCGCTGGCGTGCAATCAAATAGCCATTACAGCATTGAGTGTTAGGGCTGAGGGAAAGCAGACAACGGGAGATAAAGGCTCAAAAACAACAAAAATCTCTCTCATCACGAAGGTAAAGAAGTAGAAAATGTTCTAAAGATTTAAATCATTAGAAAGGTGCTGCATGGAGCTCTACCCAGCAGGTTGTCCTCACACACCAGAGCACCTTCACCCTGCAGAGCTCAGCAGAGGGGCGTCCAGACAGTAGATGGCACTGTTATGCTTCTTCACAGTCGATGCCTTCAGATCTCTATCACACTCTCTGCTGCCTCAGGGTTACAAACAATGCATGCACATTCACAGCACTCAAAGACAGAACGTTTGAGGGAACTATAAAATACAGAAACATGAAAAACATATTTTTTTTCCTTTTGTGAGCACAGGAAATATTTTTCATCATCATGAACTTCAAAGCGTACGAATGAACCCAGAAGTACGGACAAAGTCTGTTTTCAGAGCGGATTTGAACGTCAGTCCATCCACTATCTATACCGCTTTTACCGTTCGAGGTTAAAGGCGGGCTGGAGCCTATCCTAGCTGTCATTGGACGAGAGGAGGGGCTACACCCTGGGCTGGTCAACCAACCACAACACAACAACCAGCCACACTCACATCCACACCTACGGGTAATTTAGAGTCAGCAGTTAACCTAACAAGCATGTCTTTGGACTGTGGGAGGAAGCCGGAGTACCCGGAGAGAACCCACACATGCACGGAGAGAACATGCAGACTCCACACAGAGAGGCTCCTGTCAGACAGGGATTCAAACCAGGAACCTCCTCGCTGTGAGGGGACAACCGCTGCACGATGCAGCCACGTGATTGACGTCATGACATGACATACCGGGGGGGGGGGGAATCACATTAGGAACAAACGGAGTACGTAAAGCTTGTGTTGTTGCATTTAAAGCCGTCGTCATTTATATTCACTGACAACAATCCACATCCAGCACTGCATTATTTTTCCCGTCACCTCACTAAACGCCCTCCACATTTGTCACCGAGAGACATGAATCAAAGTGACACGTTCATTAAGCCGACTGATGAGAGGCAGAGTTGGCAGAGGAACCGGAGACACAGATTTTGTCTGCCCTCCCCCCCCCCCCCCCCCCCCCCCCCCCCCTCCCCCACACACACACACACACACACCTGTTGTGCGTCCTCTCTGTGCATCATCCTCTCTTCTGTCTGTAACTCCGTCTGCGGGATCTGTCTGTCTTCTACACATGAAGAAGAAAAGATCTGTGGTGAATCGTTATCCCCTGCTCACCCCGTGACATCGGGAAGCTAATAGGCTCCCAGCAGGGAAAACGAGTGTGTGTGTGTGTGTGTGTGTGTGTGTGTGTGTGTGTGTGTGTGTGTTACGCAGGTTGTGTGCAGATGAAACCTTTGCACAAACATTATAATGTGGTATTCTACATGTTGGAGATCAGCCGTATATTCTTCTAACATGTGCCTCCATGTGTGTGTACTCTAATCTGTAAATCTGTATGTGTGTTGTCTGTGTATTTGCAACGATCCTCTGGAGTGTGTGTATGTGTGTGTGTGTCTGTGGGTGTCTGTGTGTGTGTGTGTTTCTCATTTCCTCCGTGTAGAGATTAGGGCCACAGAAGAGCAGCATTATCAGACAGCTGGAAATTAGATCTCAGTAGGGGACTCAGGTCCTCTTCCTCCTTTTCATCCCTTGTTCCACACCTCCCTCTCTCTCCTCTCCTCTCATCTTCTCCAGTTCCTTCTTTGTCACCAAATTTTGATTCATTTTTCAGACAAAGATTGCAGGTATACATCGTCGGTATGTATGCAACTCATTTTTACGCTGCAAAATGTCACATTTTTGTACTCATGACAAACGACCCAAGCTTCAGTTTTTGGTTCTTATATTTCAAAATCAGATGTTTATGAGAGCTGCTGTAACTCATTCATCATCAGCTCCTCCTCCTCTTCCTGCGCTGAGATCAAAATAAAATAAATAACTCTGTGCTTTAATGTCTTTCTGTTTCGGCACGCTATCTCAATCTCTGCATCCATCAAGCTCCAGAAAGGAGGCCGTCAATAAATCCAAACTGCAAAGTCTTTACCACTGCCTCGACGCTATATTTACTTTGGAGGATTTTTCTGATTATTTTGCTGTTAACATTCAGTTCCTTTAGTTATATATTAGTCATGCACATGTTCTGCAGCTGCAGGTCGTTGACAAAAAAGCTTCGGTCTCCGTGCACGACCACGAGGACGACGAAGGACTCAACATGTCCTCTGATTTACATCCCGTCAGTCGGGGGCAGACCGACGAGCCGTCCTGATTCCAAGTGGACATAAATGTGGATAAAAGACATCCTGCTACACAGGGAGCGCGCCAGAGCTGTTGCAGGTTTGGTCCCTTACTCAAGAGCACCTCAGCAGTACTCGGGACTGACCTGGCGCCTCTCCTTTGGTCTGCGGTGGGACTTGAACCATTGACCCTCGGCTCTCTACAGACTGAGCTGCTGCCGGCCCCTGCAGCATGTTCATAATAATTCCTTTATTTCATTTCTTTCTTGTTTCTAAAATGCATTTGAGCTTCCAGAAAGGTAAAGTAGATAAAGAGTAGAGAAGACATGAGAGAGAGTGTGAGAAACTCAGCACAGTGACACACGCTCAACACTTTGACACATCTGTAAGAAGCCCCCACCCCCACCCCCTCTCTCTCTCTTCTGCTCCTTCCTCTCCTCTTTATGCGGTCAGATGTCACCATGACAACAAGACAACAAACACCGCATGAGGCTCGGGCTCTTCTGAGATAAATATTGTCGAGATTTGTCATCTCATCCTGGCAAAGTTAGGAAACAAATCAAATCTATCTCGGACAATCTGCCGCACTTCACGTGTGGTTTCCAATGGAAGAACGCTGCAGCATGGCATTATTGTGGCGGTCGGTTTCTGTGTGTGTGTGTGTGTGTGTGTGTGTGTGTGTGTGTGTGTGTGTGTGTGTTGATTTATTTCAGTGCTACAGAAATAAATTAAAAGTAAATATAACAAACCAGCTACAGCGACAAAGAAAATGTGGTTACATTCAAACACACAAGGGGCTGAGGGGATATTCAGCAGGAAATGCAAACCTCTAAAAACAGTGTGTGTGTGTGTGTGTGTGTGTGTGTGTGTGTGTGTCAGTGTTGAGTCTATTGGGTATTTCCAGGAAGTGGTAGCTGAACTAAGTTTATTATCTCTTTTCCTCAATCAAATCAGTGAGAGTGAAACATGTAGAACAGGACACCATTTCCTGACACACACAAACGTACACGCACACACATGCACACACACACACTCACATGCGCACACACACACACACACACACACACACACACACACACACACACACACACACACACGAACATACACACACACACACGAACATACACACACACACACACAGGCACAGCTATCTTCACCCAAACAGTGTGAATGAGAGGAAATCCCTTCGCAACCCACACCTACTCTCTATGCATGACACTTTTGTTTTTGTGTGTGTGTGTGTGTGTGTGTGTGTGTGTGTGTGAGTGTGTGTGTGCATGAGTGTGTGCGTGTTGTGTCTGCTGATGCTATCAGTCCCTCTCACCGACAGAAAGGAAGGAAATGAGCAGTCAGTCACACTGACAGCGACACAGTCACTTCCGGATGAGACTAACAACCTGCTCAGATTTCACACAACACATCGCGCTCTCAGCGTCGAGCTGTCCCAACTCTGAACACATTCTCTGTACAAAAATAAATCAGCACAGCTTAAGAAAAGTGAAAACTGTCCCTTGTATAGCAGGTAGATGTTTATCATTCACAACTGCGTTCCTGACGCTAAGAAGGCTGATATGATGGTTTTTACTGACGTCAGTATCAGATAAATAAGGAGGTTTTTGAGCTGCTCTAAAGGTTTCACACACTGACGACATGAAAGGTGAACATGAGGAGAATCTGATAAGAACATGTTACTCCATCTGCAGGCCCTCACACCTCATTGCTCCTGTTCCAATCACATCTCTTATAACGTAAAGTCTTCT
This sequence comes from Labrus mixtus, assembly GCF_963584025.1. Lineage (NCBI taxonomy): Eukaryota > Metazoa > Chordata > Actinopteri > Labriformes > Labridae > Labrus > Labrus mixtus. The sequence continues at coordinate 15,963,827 of NC_083621.1, read as the reverse complement.
TTTGGTCCTCTCCTTTCCTCCTCGCCCTCATCTCCACCCTCCACTCTTTCCCACTTGGACACATTTCCTGTCTCCTCTTACCAAGACAAACGTCGTCTCTCCTCCACTCGTCTCTGTTTGAGTCCATACTGAGCATCACTCAGAGGCCTCACTGAGTCCAACAGGAACCACTTCCATGACTAACAGTGAGGACACTTCACTGAGTGCGGGTGTGTTTTTAATCAATCTATATCCATTAATCTTTATTTTTATAGCACCGTTTCACAACAAGTGTTATCCAAAGACGTGGGCAGGTCTAGCCCATTCTCTTTTATTATACACTCTGTTTGTCATGCTTATTTGTGAGCTTCTACCTGTAGCCATCTGTCTGTGCGTAAATGTTAAACTCTCTCCTTTCAGACGCACTAAAGGTATAAAGTCACTGAGATTACATGTGGCGCCGGCAGCCATGCAGACACTAATCAAATCTACGATCCCTGTGGCAGGTCTCAGTGGGCCAGTAGAGAGGAAGAAAGATGAGGGGTGGCAGGGGAGGAAGTGGGCAGGCCGGTGTGATTTGACCTGTCGGACGGAGAGAAAGAAGGAGGGAAGCAAAGGAAAGGAAGAAGAAGAGAGCGAGGAAGGACTGTAAAAAGAAATGCACACACACACACACATGCAAGAGCTGGTCATAAATAACCCCATCTAAATGTTAATTGGTGCTAAATGGCACGTTTGAATAGGTCAAGTGGACCCTCTGAATTAGTGTATCCTACGTAGGTGGTTCGCTAAGAGCCCATTTCTAAACCCATAACTCTCCAAATATCATTTGTGTCAAACAGCCGAGCGCCGCGCTGCTTACCCCGAGACAGACGGAGCCGTTTCAGGCACAAGTGAAGCATTGGATCATTTCACTGAATGAGAAGCAGACGGAAGGCTGCTTCTTAAAGGGCCAGTACCCGTCTGATAGCAGAGAAAATGTTAAAAAAATAAGAGTTCATCAAAGTTTCTAGTTTTTCTAGTTTTCACACTCCGAGGGCTGCCCCTGAAATCCTCCTGATCTGGTTGTTCACACATGCACCTCACAGCGGATAAAGTCAGAGAGAAACATTCAGCTGTTTGTGTTCGCACATGACGCCGAGCCTGAAACCTTCAGGAGTTTTTCGGGACTTTTCTGCTGGTCATGGCTACTGCACTTTTTTTTTTTCCTTTCTGTGATGTCATGATTTTAATGAAACCTGTAGAGTTTATGGAATAAATCATAAATTATGTTATCATACCGCAGAGCATTGACTGTCTGATATCTGATTTGGCTTTATATGTCATATCTGAGGTAGATACTGGTTTTGGAGGATCTCTTCCAAATGTAAACATGCTGCAGAACGGAGCACCAAGGGAAGAGGTTGAAAGTACTGGACCAGTTCTATGCCCAACGGAATATTAATTTCCTCTCATTGCAGACATACTTCTTTTAGTTTTTATGCACGGCCCCCCGAGCGTCCTGTGGGACCGATTAAACTCTCAGTGTCACTTACAGGGAGGTTGGGAGGGTTAAGTGGACCAGCTGAGCATTAGACAGACCCGGCTAAATTGCTACAATGACAAACTACTGCGCCGCCGTTATGAGTCCCACTGCGCTCTGTGACACTGTGGCGATGTGTGTGTGTGTGTGTGTGGAAAACTGCTGTTTGAACTGTGAGGGGGCCTAAGCACCCAGTCTCCGTCTGAGGTGACCTCAGTGGTTATGACATCATGATGTAGACTTGATTTATGCATGCAGAGCTGAGGAGCATATCCACACAAACAGGAGAAGGGGAGGAGGGAGGAGGATGAGGTGAGAGGGAGAGATGTGGAGGTAAGAAGAAAAGGAGGCGGAGATGGAGATTAAGGAAGGAGGAGGTAAGGAAGAATGCAAAGTAGAAGGATAGAGAGGAGGGGGTGAGGAGTGTAAGAAGCATGCATGCTGAACAAAAAAAAAGAGGAAACAAAGGGAACAATGATGAAAGAGTAAGAAAGGAGGAGAGGACGCGGTGAGAGTGCATGTTCATAGAAATGAATAAATGACCTCTACCTGACGAAAGACACACACACGCACACACGCACACACGCACGCACACACACACACACACACACACACACACACACACACATGCACACACACACACACACACACACACACACACACACACGTGCACGTTTTACCTGCTCTGCTCAAACACTTTGTTTTCAATTTCAGTTCAGTTTAAGTTTGTTTGTAATGCTGCTTTGTTGTTTTAGTTTAATTTTTAAATCCAAAATCCTGCAGTACCTCAAGTGTCCACTAGAGGCTGGCTGCAGAAGCACAGGTAGTCACATACACACCCATTCTAAAAAGCCTGTTTTTACAGCAGAGATTAACATGTTTACAGCCTGGTTCAAAAAAACAAATAGGTGTGATTAGCTCATGTCTCGATCGGCACACACTGTACGGGGGGTGAATGTTTTGATGACTCATCAGTTTTGATTTGATGAAGGATAAGAGTTATTCACAATTAGGCGTGTAGCTAACCTGATTGACAGGCGGGCGCAGTGTAACGATTTCTCAGGAGTCGTAAAACCCGCCTCAGCTCCAGCTCTCAGCCTGTCGTTAGGTTGACTGAAAGTTAGGCTGAGACAGCATTTCCAGCATGGAGACCGCCATCGATGGGACTCCAGCGCCCCCTGCAGGAACAGACGGGTGACGCCACTCAGGCTTCAAAGATTCACACTTACAGTCTAAGCTTAAACAATGTGTCCCATTAGACATGGCCTATTCCAGGAAGAAAGACACATTCACTCACAAATGCAGTTTTTGTTGTTTTAAATTTGTCAATCTGATTTGTGACAGGAATTAAAGTCTGCAAATGTTGGCAATAATGTCTGATGGATCGCCCAACATCCCTACCAGGGAGTGAAGGTCGTTTTTTTCTAGACTTAATTTGAGCCAGAGAAAGCATTTAGTATTTCCTTAAAAACATCAGCACACATAAATTTAGTTCAGGCAGCTTATTCTCCACTCCTCATTTAACTCCTCTGACTTCTACGAGTTGATGCAGCACTGACTTAGATTTAAGTCTTAAAAGTTGGTCGCCTTTTTATTGTCTTTATAATAATTACTTTCCTGCTTTGGTTGCAGCCTGATTTAACACGGTGAAAAGGTTTCCTTCCATTTTCACGGTCAACTTGGCCGCTCTGTGCATTTTCCATAACTTGAATTTAAAAGGAAACTGGAAAAACACTTATTGTGGACTGTATAAATCCTCGTATATTCAGTTTTGTAAACGTTCATTATACTTCAGTCATAGTTTTACAAGTTTGGCAGGCGTCATGTAACGAGCCAGTAACACAGACGTGCAGCTGGAGAGTTCCTGTAAACTCTTCCACACTGACATGTTGTGATGTTTGAGGAGTTTAATGCACGAGTGTGTGTTCACGTGCATGTCTGTTTGCCTGTCTACATGCACAGATATGCAGCATCTCGAGCTGTGCAATGCAAACACAACTACAGAAACTCGTAAAAAACGGCTCATTTCACCTCGACCTCAGCCAACACACACACACTCCACACACCAGCGCTGCAGGCTTTGTCATCATTGTACACACACGCATTCATTCACTCGTGAATATGCAACGTAAAAGTGTCACTTTGAGATGAAACCCTGTTCAGTTTTCTCTCCATTCAATAAAAGTAATACGCCTGGAAGGAGATGTGAATGTTCCAGCAAACTCTGACAGAAATCTGAAATCAAATCAGACGAGAAATTTAGAGTCTAAAAGACAAATTGGTGACTGAAACATCGCCTTCATTTATCGGATTGTTAACTCACAGGAAACTGGCCGTAAAATCTACAATTCATTCTTGAGCTTCACCCAGGCTCGCCTGCAGAAACGGCTGGTCCCCTGAAAGGCCCACCCCAGGATATGTTTTAATCGTATCAACATATGTGCATTTAATCAGTACTGTTAGCGCTAGCCTCTTGGCTAACGCTGAATCTGGCCAAATCTCATCTTCACAAACCACCGTTCTTCATTGCTCCAGTATTTCTGGGTGTTTCATAAGAACATTTGAGATTGAACTGGAGCTGTGTTATATCAATCAATCAATAGATAGAGTGGAAAAATTGAGATTTGTTTTTTATGAATAAAATGGGAAAAGAGTCCTGCCAGGAAAAGTTGCAGTAAAAACCGAGTCCCGAGAAGGAGACAAAAAGAGGAAGGCAGATGAGAAAGATGAGAATACAAGACAACTGACAAACAGAATCTCTCATCACCACAGACGGAAGGATAAAATGATTTACTGTTCTCTGAACCTCGATTCTGTCCTCGACTGTTTCAGCTTTCACCACAGAAGAGCTCACTGGTGTCGAACCAAGTGACAGACTTTTACTAAAACAAGAAGAACAAACAAGCAGTCCTTCAAAGAAAAGCCTGAACAGATTATTATTTATGAAATATACAAGCGTACAATATGATTTATGTGCAGACTGGCCGCTTGTGACCCCTGAGGGCTCACAAACTTAAACCAAAGCAGTGACCAAAAATTTACAAATTTTGCAATGACAGTAGGAGACTCCCTAAATGGGCCCCATCTGACAAAACTCAAACTGGTTGCCAAAGTCAAAATCAAAGTTTGTCCATGAAGGTCAACAAATAAAAGACGAAGAGGAATTTTCAGTCTATAGGAAAGAAAAAAGAGGATGAGGAGTTAGCGTCAGGAAGCTGGCAGACATGATGGTGATGACTTCTGGTTGGACAGCTCTCCACTGTTTATAGGATTATCAGTGAACAGATAACTAATTAAATTCATAAAGGAGAAGTTGAGACAGACTCTCAAATCCTCCTGTACTGCCACAAATATGAAGATTTAAGAGAGGATTTCTTTGAACAAATCAATCCTATATCTCCTGAGTTTATCCATCTCCTCGATGCTCAGAAGCTGCCCCACGTATGTGGGGAGAAAAGTCTGCATGCAGTATGAGCTGCATGAAGACATACCTCACTCATTGTTTCACAGGGGGTGGTTAATTCATTTTTTCATATTTTTTAGATTTTATTTTTGGGCTCTTTATGCCTTCATTTGGAGACCAGATTGAGAGAGAGAGAGAGTTGGGAATGAGTTCAGGAATGGAGCCACAGGTCAGATTCAAACCCCACTCCGCCCGCTTTTCAGGACTTTAGCTTCTGTACATGGGGTTGGCATTACCCCCTTGGTAACCGGCGCTCCCATTTCTCCATCTTTGTTACAAACAGGCCTTCATCCAAAGTACGTCAGCATTATTTTTAATGTCATAATTGAGTCAAAATAGTGTTTAAATGCTCTTAAAACTTTGAATACATACCTCTATGTATTAAATAAATAATAATTTGTGTTGGGTGCAAGTATATTTGTGTTGGGTGCAGGTATATTTAATAAGTTATAATGATTGAATTTTCATCAGTTAAAACAACCTAGAAGTACCATTTATATGATACGATACCCTTCACGGCAATATTCCAATAAAGACTCTGGCTCCAGCTTCACTCCTCAATCATTATATACACTTAAGCATTTATGCCAAACAATCATACGCCAATACTTCACTTGGAAATATGGACATTAAAGCTCTGCATGTTTATTGTGCTTGGCCAATAAAGTAATTCGACCTCTGAAAATATTTTCTTTGCTGCATTAGTTGGTCCAACTCGGCCTGATTGAAGGAAGGAGACTCTAAAGTTCGCCCTCTGTCAGTCAACCTTCGGCCTTCAGCTCAGCAAAAAAATACAAACCAGCCGCGGTATTTTGTTTTCTCCCCAAAGCCCCCCAAACCATGAAATCCCTCCCTTCTTTATCCAATCTTTCCTTCAGGACCCAGAAAAACATCCAGCACCTCCTGGCCTCCCAGAAATCTGGTTCCAGTTTGGGGCAGCGCTGCGTTTTAAGGGCGGGGGGAGACTCAGAGGCAGCCGACGCTTATAAATAAATAACGGGAAAGAATGCAACATATCCAGAATCTGTCCACATCTTGATGATTTTTTAATGTGGCTTCTTTTTCTGCTTTTCCCCCCTTTAATTTCATCAGTTTCCTCAAGGCTATTCCTGCGTTTTAAAGGAATATTGACATATATGGTTGAGTCTTTTAACTGTTTTACAATTGGGCCGACTGGTAGTTTCAGTGTATGAAGTCAGGCATTAATAACATAGGGAGTGTGTGGATTTAGATGTTATTCCACCAAGCCCGATTCATAGGCCTTCTGTTGCTTCTCGATTTTTATTTCTTCTTTTTTTTTTTAAATCAAAAGCCTTTTGAGATTTTTGTTTTTGTAGCTTTTCTTCTCATCCTGTTTCACCGTCTCTCAGCCTCAACACCTGATCTGTACGCGCAGCTTGCTATCCTTGTTTTATTCCAACAGGGAAGATGTTTCTGGATCTGAGTGCCGAATCTTTCTTAAATGCCTTCTCTACTCGGACTGAATAGGGTTGCCCAAGGGGAAAGACACTTCCTTCAATTGATTGTAAGTGCCAAAGAAATTGCAAGTGTTGGGTAAATAAATTAGCAAAAGTCAAAACCAGCTAGTGGTTCATGGATAAAAGGATTTCACCAAAATTGATCGACCGAATCCCCAGAAGTGGCTGAACTTTGGCTACCATGTGTTGCATTGGTCTTGACACCTTTATGGGACACACATGGCTGCAGAGACATACCAGAGCAGAGGCGTAGCAGCGCAAAAAACACGTCCAAAAGCATCTACATAACCACTAATCACAGCAAGCTTCAGAGGCTACCTGCACCATGAAATACACTGAAAAAAATCAGAAAGACGGCTCAAAACTCTAGACCACTCTCATATTGTCTATCATATCCGTAAATGTGTAAAACATTTTTTTTTTTAAACACATTTCAATGCAGTGACTTGGCAGTTAAAGATGCTCAAATACCACAGATGCATTCATCAAGAATCCAAGAAGAGAGCCTGGTACCGTTGGCGAGCATGTAGAGGAGGCAATGTGCACAACAGAGATTAACCTTCCTGTAGCAATTTTAAGATCACGCCAGACACTACCAAAAGAACCGCAAACGAAGGGGTCTGAAGTGTCCGTTTGTTGCACCATGGCAAGGTATTAAGAAGACATTAACGTACAGGAAGGCTACATTGAAAAGTCGGCCTCACCATGTTGCATTTAGCGCCCATATCTGCCGACCCGGGGCAACAGCATGCTAAAATGAAGAATATACTCCGACGTTAATTGTACCTTTAATGCACCTACATTCAGCCAAGCTCTCCACTACTGCTGATAGTTTGACTCTTGCGCTGCGACCCCACATATGGCTGCAACCTGGCGAGCATAACTGACACCTGTGAGCCATAAGGTAAAAAGAGAGGTAGTGAAGGTCAGGTTACCATGTGTTGTACCTTGGCCCTGACACCTTAGCAGGACCCATGCAGGGCTTATATAGAGTCGTACAGATTGAAGTTGAAGTACAGTAGTTTTCACAGTCGGCCACGGCTCCCCAGATGGGACTCATATGGAGGGAGAAGCATTGGGAAGAACAATGGAAGTCGTTAAAATAGCAGGGGGTGGGTGAACCTGTGCATGTGTGTGTGTGTGTGTGTGTGTGTGTACGTGTCAAGAGCAAGTGCATGCGTATCACTCAGTACGTGGGAGAATGCCAGGATGTGATTGAGTATGTGTGGACGACAGGATGAAGCTACAAGTCTTAGATCTGTGAGTGAAGCTGAGGGGCAAAGTGGCTAACAATTCAGGCAAGGAGATGACAGGACCCCATCCCGTTCATTTCTAACCCCGGTCCCCTCCCCCAGACACACATTTTCTTCCTCTCTCTTCTTCTTTTTTTTTTATCCATCCATCTTATTTTCCTTTTCATCTTGCCCCATTTTCTTCCTCTTCAACCATTTTTGTCTCAGTTTGTCTTCCACATGCTGCGACTCTGCTTTACTGATCTTTTCTTTCATGTGATCTACAGCGGACAGACAAGCAGCGCTGTAATGTGTGTGTGTGTGTGTGTGTGTGTGTGTGTGTGTGTGTGTGTGTGTGCGCGTGAGCGAGAGATACAGGAAGTTGTGGAGAACCTTGTTTTTCTATCTAACAGGGGACCTGAGTCATTTTAGATTCACCATCATAGGACCACCACGCCAACAGGGCGCATTTTTGAGGTTCTGTGTTGGTCATGTTTTTGTGTGTTTCTGGGAGGGAGTGTATGATAATTATTTTTACGTGGGGGTGGGGGGGGGGGGGGGGGGGGGGGGGGGGGGTAGGTGTTTCCCTCACTGTCTGTGGTCTCTAAAGCAAGCCAATGGGTCCAAGATGTACTCCACTGATGCAGCTGATCTCTCATCTCACTGCAGATCATTTCCCTGACAGACACGTCAGACCTCCCCCAGACCTCTGTGTGTGTTTATCTGTTTAGGAAGATAAGTGTTTGTGTATGAGAGGGAGACAGAAACTAAGAGGGAGGGAGAGTGGGCTTGTGCTGTTTGTGGTTGAGCTCTGATAATGATCGTAAATGGTGGTTTGGCCAGATGGCACTTACTGTCTGTGACTATCAGTGTCTCTCACCCAAACTTACTTTTTTCAGATTTCTAAGTCAGGTGTAGAAAGTAAAAGATGGAAGCTCTTTGATGTTGACATTTTCTAGCAGTCATTTCTAGGACAGATAATGTTGAATCAGGTACTGCAATAGGCCGTGTGTCCATCTGGCATTTTTTTTACTGTGTGCAAGCTTCTCAATTCATCCATTTCTGCAAAGACTGTCAGTAAAAGAAAATACAGACGTCTTGCCAAATATTAAAGTAAAAAAACTCATTTCGGCATTAGGGCCTGTATCCACCTGCCATTTTTTCTGAGTGCGTTTGCAGCAGCAGGGGGCCACTCATGAGAAAAACAATCCAGCGTCCTTTTGCTGAGCACTCCGCATTTTTTTTTTTTACAACGCTTCTTGTTGAAAATCTTTCAACTTTTCAGAAAGGTTCTGTTGATGTCAAAGGCAACCAGCCAATCGATAGTAGATCAGTCAGGACTCGTCACCTTGGGAACCAAAAAGATGGAGAAGCTGGTGTCGTCTTCTTATACCCAGAGCGCCTTCTAACAGCAACTCCTGGATAAGGTTGAGTGTTGGTCATACAGCAGCTGTTGTTAGGGAGACTGAACTCTATGATTTTACAACTTCTCAATCCATCCGCATCTGTGAAGACGATTGATAATAAAAAATAAAGAAGTCTTGCCAAACAGGAAAGTAAAACTACTTATTCAACATCACACGAGTCACAAAAGCTAGCTTTAGAATTCAACCAATTTACAGCTAACAACAACATTTACGCTAATATAAAGAACCAATCGATGGAATTCCAACTTTTACTTAATCAGTGATTCCCAAAGTGGGGTGCGGGACCCCCAGGGGGCCAGGAGATATGACAGGGGGGACTGGCAAGGCAAAATAGAAACAATGCACACCGGCTTTCAGTGCTTGCAAAGAAATTTGGTGAGAGGACTTTCAGGTAAACGTAAATCTGAAATTGAATCTACATCTGACATCACAAATTTGTAAGTTTCCTGTCACAGTATCACCTTTAATTGTTTCCTCTTAAAAGGTGGTTTGTTAGGTTATTTTGATGTCGGTTTGTCGTCACACACTGAAGTTGGCGGTCGGCTGTAGTGCTTCACAAAAAAATCTGCCAGGGTTCAAATGAGACCTGTGGCTCCTTTCCCGCATGTTATCCACTGTCCTATCTCTCCAATGAAAAGGCATACAAAGCATATGAGCCTCTCACACCATACTGACATGACCGCTATTTTCCTTGGTTGTCACATTTGAAGTAACTTCCAACATCTGTGACACCATAACGTAGGATATGATCTCAATGACTTTGAACAGATGAGTGATTCAAGGCAAATAACCCATCTCATCAAATTCAGGTTCTTGGCTAACTGCTCTTCTTGTCAACAAATCTATCGTGTGATATAAGACTGTACACTTGTGTCCAGTTGCAAAAAAAAAATACCATTGCAAAAGAAATCCTGCTCACATGTCAGGTTTACACCGCAAAGCTATATTTTCATGTACTGTTTTGGGTGAATGGTAACATATGCTGAAGACATGAAAATGTTCTGCAAATGCTGCACAAAGATTTGTTTTTACTGGCAGCCGCGAAAACTGGACCAATGTGGAGTCACAGTAGGTGTTCCACATTTTGTTTCTTGCTGAGCTACAAGTCCGGTTCTGCTCTGTCTTCAGGCGTTTGACGTTGCAGGGGATGGACATGATGCGGCGTTTAAATATGTTAGCTTGTTGCGACATTCACGACAAAGACCATCTGGACTGATGCAGCAGATCAGAAGTTGGACTTTCATGATGCCTTCGTCAGTGCAGAGGGGAGATCTGAATTTCTGGCGATACCAAGTAATGATACCATCGTCAACTAATCAGTTGGTGCCTCACAGTGTGGAAGAGACTCCAGTCATTCTGAGGAAGTCATCAACAGAATGCTTTCCTAACTTTGCTAAAAAGAACTTCCACAACTTTGCAGATATAACATGTGCAGTTGAACATGTTGGCAAAGCAAGCATTTCCCCTCTGTTCACCCTTCTTCTACTGTAAAATAAGATAACTGCTGATATACTGTACGTTGTATAAAAAACAATACGTAGAGGCCTCAATTTAATACACTGGCTTCATCGACACTGATACTTGATCCCTCCCATAGCAGAAGTAGTTTGTTTACATGGATATGTTACAGAATGTGGAACATCGGCCAACCTTTCACAGGGATAGTTGGGTTTGTAGAAATGGGATTATATGAGGTACTTGTTAATTGTGAGTGTGTCACATACACAGGATAGCAGTCAGCACTGTCCCTGTTTGAAGAAGCGGGCTGGAAGACCAACACAGAAGCTAAGCTATATGCACAGCTGAGGATAGGGTCAAGAGAAACACGTACTTTAGACGCTAAATCACCACCCTTCAGAGTTACATCTGCAAAGTTGTAGAAGATCTTTTTTAACAAACCTTCCTTTGAAGCCTTAGAGATAGGTTAAGGAGCTCAGACATACGGAGGGAACTCCTAGTAGAACCGTTGCTTTTTCGCGTTGAAAAGAGTCGGTTGAAGTTGTTTGGGCATCTGATTGGGATGCCTTCAGGTCCCCTGGTGCCTTTGGAGGTCTTCATGACATGTCCAACTGGGAGGAGACCCCAGAGGGGACCGAGCATGCGCTGGAGGGGATAATATATCCCTTCTGCCCTCTGCTCCTTCTCCCCAGGAGGAGCTAGCGAGAGGGACTTCTGGGGAAGCTTTGTTAGCCTGCTGCCACTGTGACCCATCCCACGATAAGCTGAACAACATGGATGGATGGATATACCTCAGAGTCTTGAATATTGTTGCATACCCATCGTGCTGAAGCCAATCTTTATCAGTGATGCCTGACAAGCAGCATTGTTGGATCATGGATCTGCTTTCATCATTGGTGGCAGTCAAATGGTGTCAATTTGCAAATTAGGAAAAAATCTGCTTCCAATTTGCAGAGTTTAAAACCCATTATTTGATTAATGTTAAATATTCTTTTATCAATGCAGATTTTGTCCCTTTATTTGAAAGAGCTGTTCCCGAGTCTGCCTGTATATGCTTACATATTGTGTTTCATTTTCCTGCCCAAGTCTGGTCTTCAGGGTTTCTGCTTATTGTCTTCATTACAGCTGGATGTATTTATAATTAGATTACGAATAACACACACACACACACACACACACACACACACACACACACACACACACACACACACACACACACACACACACACACACACAAACACTTGCATTGGACACATGGCTTTTCTCTTTATGCAAATGTGAATCTTTCATGTTGGTCCAGCACTTCCAAGCTTTCTCGTTCCTCCACAAATTTTCAAAGTAAAGTTTTGTTTTGGAGTCAAGGCTGCATGATAAACACATTAGCCTCGCGAGGCTGCACACTGTTACTGTCAAACCAACGCCACACATCTCCAGTTTTACAGTTTTGATTTTTGTTATTTAAAGCCACTGTGGCTTGAATAGAATTACTTCATGTACTAAAAGAGCCAAACCACTGAAAATATACTCGAACCACATGAGAAACACACTGGCTCAAATGCAACAATTTACAAGATATCTGCAATCAAGTTTATAAGACTGAGTGCATGAAACGGGTCCATTATGTCACAGAGCATAGACGTATTTCAATGCAAAATAATGATTTTTACCACTGTATATATTTGCTGGCACATGGTTTTTGTGTATGCCACATGTAAAAGTTGTAAATACTTTGGAAAAATGATTAAATGCAAGAGTGGGGGATGCTCATTTTCCTGCTTTGGCACCGCAGTTACTGAGGCTAGCTATCAGAATGTGTCTTCACAACAATACAGGGAGGAAGAGGCGATGCAGTTTACGATGTCACAGGAGTAAAAAAGAACAATACAGCAACTGGGCATCAGCTGATGAAGGTGACAAGTGGTGCTTGGAAGCCATCTTTGTGCTCTGCAGTTTAGAGCCTGTCTCTGTTTTGTGTCGATCGCTGCAGCGCTGCTATGGATACAAGAGGAAATCTATGACACACATATGGTCATCTCATCTCTCTTCAGGTCAAAAGTCTGAAAGAGTGAACTGTCTATCAGTCAGCAGGTGTCCCATCCCCTGCTACCCTGCGACTCCCCAACACCACACCACCTCCTGCTGCACACACACACAGACACACACACACACACACACACAAATAAGCGCAATCAACAGACCCTGTCAGATCCCCCCCCCACTGTCAAGTTTCTGGAGCTCATCCATCTTCCTCATCTGTCAGTGTACTGTCAGAGACCTTTTTGAAAACATCCAGGCACACACACAAACACACACACACACACACATGCATGCACACACACACACATACAAACCAAGGCATTAAAACACAAACATGCACGAGAAAATGCACATGCATAACAATATAAAGCATAAAGTCACACATGAAACAAACCCTTCCACGGCAAGGCCTAGGAGTGTTTGTGTGTGTGTGTGAGTGTGTGTCTGTGTATGTGTGAGCGCACGTGCGAGTGTCTAAAGTCTTGCCAACCTCTGTAAGAGAACGTGGCTCCGAAGTCGTGTATGGATGATAAACACTGCATGGTACACAGGCATCACATGGGCAGCCGTTTTCCATCTCTCTCTCTCTCTCTCTCTCTCGTCTCTCTTTGTCTCTTGCTCATTTTCCCCCGACCAGGTGTTGAAAAGGAACATAAAACATTTCTGTTCCACCATGCCACCGCTTTCAAGTCGAGTCTGCATGTGTGCATGGTGTTAATGACCCACAGCTTTCACATGTTTTTTCGGTCCGTGTCTGTTTTTTGCGACCACCTACATTACGGCCGCTACGTAATGCTCCCTCTCCTGCAACCTCAGCATCTCGGTAAACTCAAACGCAGCCCGGGATTGATCAATCATCCACACCAAGCCAGGGCAAAAAGGGAAAGTGGAAGGCCTCAGCATCTTGCTCAGGGGGTTCTGTACCACATTTCTCTGAGAACACTCAAACAGAGGGGTTTCTATTTGCAGGAATATTTGGTCAGATTATTTTATCATGTTCCTTTTTTGCTTTATTTCACGTCAAGGCAATTGAAGAGTCTGAATTCGACGGAGCTCGCTGCAAGCACGCGTCGAGCTGAAGGGAAGAGATCGACCTGGACAGGAAGTCAGACAAGGACGGCGTCCAGTCAATTTCAAAATAAAACACAATATACCAACTGCTGATCGCCCCGAATGAACAACAAATCATCCTCAGAAATACAAAGCAACATGTTGCACGTTTTTCTCTTTATTCCAGCATGATCTTGTAGTTCTCCTGTGATACAGCTGCTCATGGCGCCGCTGCACACACACACACACACACACACACACACACACACACACACACACACACAAACTAATTTACTACTGTCATATCCACGCAGGACTGTCCCACGTGCAGCACTTCTGTAACAGTCCCCAGAGTCATCCATCACTGAGTGTGCCTCTGTATTTGTGTGCATGTGTGCATGTGTGCGTGTGTATGTGTGTGTGTGTGTGACAGTGTTAAATTACTGCTATGGCACATTGAGCCCTGGCCATTACTCTAGAAGGTGACACCCATTTAAGTAGGTGGTGACACTGACATAAAGAAAGACGGAGAGAGAGAGAGAGAGATGGAGAGAGAGAGAGAGAGAGAGAGAAAGAGAGAGAGAGAGAGGGAAAGAGTGGGGGAGGGAGAGAGAGGGGAAGCGAGGGAGAGAGAGGGGGGAGAGAGAGGGAGAGAGAGGGAGAGAGAGGGAAAGAGAGAGGGAGAGAGAGAGAGAGAGAGAGAGAAAGAGAGAGAGAGAGAAAGAGAGAGAGAGAGAGAGGGGGAGAGAGAGAGAGAGAGAGAGAGAGCAAGGTAAAAAAGAGACAAAAAGTGTTGCCAGGTAAATAAAAGAGAAATGTAAATATGTTGTGATAAAACAGAGGAAAATCGGGTTAGAGAAAACGTGGTCACTTTCTACGTGGCTAGTATTCTACTTGAACTTCCACATGTTCTGTATAATCACACAGAAAGAGAAGAAGACAACGACAATACGCGTTTGCTCTCTCGCCAGAGTAAGGTCCCTACAAACACACACACAGCCCTCGTCAGTGTAAACTACCCCGAGCTCGTTAGCACAAAGCGCCTTAACGAGGAGAGGACTCGTCTGGATATGAAAACACAGAGGCCGTGCAGAGCTGAGAGGGGTCTCCCAGGGACCACACCAGGGCTCCCATTCATACGTACCACCTCAATCTCCACACACACACACACACACAAATAGTTATAGTGTGTGTGATTGGCAAGGGAGAAAACGAGGGAGAGAGAGAGAGAGAGAGAGAGAGAGAGAGTGAGAGAGATGTGCCTGAAAACAAAAGACTAATTAAATCCAATCATGATTTGGCTTAATCCACAGAACTAATTAGTGTGCTGGGTAACAGACTTCACCTGGTGCAGACACACAGACAGACACACACACACACACACACACACACACACACACACACACACACACAACACAACATGTTTTCATAAGGCTGGCGACACACAGGACGATTATCAGAGCTGCTTCTTCAATCTTCCACTCGGCTCGGGCGCCGTTGTGTTTATGTTCGCTGACATGTTTGTGAGCTGTAAAAGTGACGCAGCATCTTGGTCTGCTCGCTCCCATTGGCTGCTGTGGCTCAAATGTGCTGCGAGTCGAATTTCTCGAAGGAGCATGCCGCAAGCACGCGTCAAGCTGGACAGAAGAGATTAGAAGTTAGACAAGGAGACGTACAGAGCTTCTGGTCAATTTAAAAATAAGGACATGGTTCATGAGGTCTCTTTTACAAGACGACAGCATCATGCCAAAGTATAATCTTGCCTTTACAGTTGAAGTTTACATGTTCAGCAGAGTGGGAGGAGTCGAGATGAAGGCATAACCAGGATTATCAAAATGTATACAACAATAGAAAAGAGACTCATCAAGACGGGCGGGAACGTTTAAAATAAGAATAAAGTGTGGCTCACTGGATGATTCAGATTGTTTTATTG
This sequence comes from Labrus mixtus, assembly GCF_963584025.1. Taxonomy (NCBI): domain Eukaryota; kingdom Metazoa; phylum Chordata; class Actinopteri; order Labriformes; family Labridae; genus Labrus; species Labrus mixtus. Next base: position 15,948,248 of record NC_083621.1, on the reverse strand, counting down.
CCTTCAGAGACACGTCGTCTGTTTTTAGACTTAATGAAATAACTTTTGTTTCTTTACCCAGAGGTCCGTCTGTCTCTCCGCCCACTCGTCTGTCTTCACGCCTCGTCGCTGTCTGTACTCGTGTTAAAGGAGCAATCTGTCAGATATCTACTGAAGCGAACGACACAACGACCTAAAAAGCCTCTGCATGTTTCCAATAAGCTCCACGAGCAGAAGCGTGCTCAAACTAGGATCAATGTTGGAGATGCTTTTGAAAAATGGAGAGAGGTTAGAACGCAGAAAGGTTTACAGACCCATGCAGAGCTGGCTAAACACTGAAGCTTCAGTGTCCACCACATGGCAACCTGTGTGAGCATCAACTCTAGAGAGGAGGGGGGGGGGGAGACAGCGCTCTACAATGTTTAGAATATGGACTGCAGTACCCACTTTAAACACTAGGTTTCAGAGTTACATATTGGTCCTTTAATGCTCGCACTCGTCTGTCTTTGTGTTATTTGTGGCGCTCTTTCATCTGGCCTGGCACGTCGTTCACTCACATAACATTCTGATGTTTGAGGTTCAGAACTGAGTCAGACATGTTTTTTTCTTTCCTCAGTGACCTTGGCTGTTATGACAAAGACAGAAACTAACGTCGCAGAATAAATAAACATGAATCCAAAGAAAGAACACTTTAATGAAGAAACGCTTTAATCATGCTCGGACTGTTAAAAGTCAAATTTAGACCCTGAATGAGTTTTAATTAGAGAGGCTTTAATCAGACTGGATGTCATTGTTGAAGTTATGAGGTCAAGCCTGCGAGCTAGTTCATGCAGACAACTCGAGCCGCGCCGATTCCACACCTGACAAACGTCATTCTCCATGATCACCTGACAAACACCTCCTTCCTATCATCCCATCGCTTCTCAGATTCATGCAGGTGAAATAAAACTGCAACAAACTATGTTCTGCTGCTGCCATAAACGTTTAAAAACAAATGCAGACGTGAGTTGTCCTTCATGTCGTCCACAAAAATTGTTGAATCCATATTTGCAGTTTCAGAAAATGAGCAAAACTAAGACGCATCCTTGAAACAGATGGAAATAGTTTCTGCATCAAAACGTAAAACATGAAGAAGAAAATGGAGAAAGGAAAGAGGAAAGGCAAAAGATCGGAGAGCCGGAGAAAGAGATGATCTCAGACATATTTGGAAACAGTCATGGAGACGGCCAAAGAGTTGAAGAAATGCCTGAAACATCTGTAACGGAGAACAAGTGTTGAGCAGCTTTCACATGACAAACACGATCAGCTCAGATTAAAGAGAGAGAGAGAGAGGACGATCTGACGGGATTGTTCAACAGAGAATAGAAACCAAACCATGGCTTCTCATTCCTCCTCGGTTTCTTTACTTTGTGAAGAGTTTAAAAACATTTTGTGCAAACGTGTCTCATTCAGTGTATGATGGTGTGATACTGACACGATGTGATAAAGGGAGGGAGTACCAGATACTAAAGAATGACAAAATAATGGAAACCGAGCCGTGCTGACATTCAGATCCAAATAAGAGCAGAGCCACCCTAACGCAGATAAAAATCAGTTTGAAGTTTTGTCCTCCGGGCCAACAATGGCGCTCACGTCACCTTGATCCAATCATTTTTATTTAACTCCATCTCTCTTCGACTGCAGGAATCTGCTCTGAGTTCACTGGAAATCCCCCCCCCCCCTCCCGCCCCCTCCCCTCTTTGTATTTTTATTCCCTCTTTTTATGTTTTATGTTATTTCTCTCGTTCTGCGTCTCATTTCCTCTCGCTATAATTCTGAAGTGGTGTGGAGAAGCTATCACTCTCCGTCGATCCGACCGCCCCACTACCAATTTGTCCATCTGTTCGTCTCTCTCTCCCCACTCACAGTCGGGGGCCGTCTTTCAGGAAGTGTTTCCAGGGATAGCTTCGAGTTTTGTGCTCCAATAACAGTAAAAAATAATGTTTGTGGAGGGAGCAGCCTGAAAAGACAAATCCTCGGTTTTTCACAAAGATGAGTTCAGACGTTGGGAGAAAAATCTGATTTTTTTTTTTTTTTTTCTTGTGCTGCAAAAACTGAGCATGCCTGAAACACGCAGTTCATCCAAACAAATCAGATTTACCAATCAGGGATTTGCATGAAGTATCAGTAAATTATGAACTTTTATTTTAGTGACGAGAGAAAAGAAAGAAATTAGGAGGGAAAGACTTCTGAAAGGTCAGAGGTCACACAAATGGAGGTCAGTGAACGGCTGAACGCTCGTCTGTGCTCTGAGCTCGTCATGTTCTTCAAAGGCGTCCGTAAACGACATGATTGACTTTATCACAGCAGATTCTGTCAGACATGACGGCGTACTCTCGCTCGCTCTCTCTCTCTCTCTCTCGCTTCGAGCGAGTGAGCGAGCGCTGATACGGGGAGAACTTTGAGGGGGAAAATGTTGGCTTTGGGATTCTGCGTCTGTAAGATATTAAACAACTGAAACTCTGACAAATATTTCCACGAGTTCACGCGGAGATACAGGCACGTTAAAATACCTGCACATGTTCAGAGAGGGAGAGAGGGAGAGAGAGGGAGAGAGGGAGAGAGAGAGAGAGAGAGGGAGAGAGAGAGAGAGGATGTGAGGAGAAAGAGGAGTCGTAGGAACCCTGACATGCAGACAAAGAAACGTGGAGCATCAAAGCGATATGTCCTGAAACAATGAATGCCAGCTTGTTCTGAAGCTCACAGGGATTAGGTATGAGTCTAATGATAATTCATGTTTACATGTGGATTTCATGACGAGGCATTAACGGGGCTTAAGGTGCTTTAGCTTGGCATGGAGGGAGAAAAAGAGGCAGACAACCACGCAGAGCAGCAGAGAAACTCGGAGGAGGACGGGAAAATAGGGCCGAGAGGAAAAGGTTTCCATTCAGGCCTTCAGCAGAAAGCCTGCGCTGATGCATGTGTTTACTGTTAAATGTTCAACAACCTGGAGTCCCTCTAATGTGAATCTGACGGAGCTGCTGAGTCTGCAGAGCGCTGACTCCGAGAAGCAGCGACGGCCTTCACTCTGCAGGGCTGACAAGGAGCAACACGAACACGTCCTATCTGCTGTATCATCCCTGATCCACCTGTACCCCCCACATGACATGAGGCTGGAAAGACTACAGCACAGCGCCACCCGGTGGAGGCCACTGTGAAGTACAACACAGTGACTCTGCAACACCTCACACCACAAACAATCCCCCACGTCTCCAAAATGTCTTCAACTTAACACCACTTCTTTGGATGTAAATAAAGTGAAAACAGAAATATGTGTGAGGCAGGAGTTACAGTTTCTCCTGTCAGCTTCAGTTTGTGTTAGAAAGTAAAATAACGAGCGGACGTTTGTAGAAATGCTTGTTGCAGCATGAGCGGCGTCGGGACCGCGGCCAGAAGATAAAGTGTTTGACAGCCGTGACATGGACTCGATTAAGTCATCGGTTTTGGGGTTTGTGGTTTCTTAGAGAAACAATTACACAATTTTCAAAATATGATTTAGTTTTTTACTCCAACAGCCAGAACCGCTGAGTTACGCTTTCTCGGTTTAGTACAAGCTTGTATAACTGAGCGTCCAACAATGACGATTAGAGCCATTAAGACGGACTCAGGGACGACATGACGACGATCACAGCGGAGAGGAACACAAAGAGCGATCGTCCAAGAGGACAAATCTGAGAAAAAAGTGAGAGAATACAGAGATGAAATGAAGTTTTACATTTTTATCTGTTCTTTTTGGAGGTCAAATAACATCCCGACCTCGTGTGTTTCTACAAAGTTCACAATGTTTGTATTAAATACGGATACGGGTTATTATTGACTTTCAATCTCTGCATGTAAAGAAAGTGAAGAGTCCTCAGGGTGTGGCAGTAACTCAGTCTGGAGGGAATCGGAGGGTCGCTGGCTCAAATCACGGTACGGACCAAAGTATGGAAGTCGGTCTGGTTGCTTGAGAGATCACTTCCTGAGTACTGCCGAGGTGCCCTCCAGCAAGGCACCAAACCCCCAAACTGCTCGAGCAATTCTTACTTTATAAGTCTGTTCTGAAGTCAGCTGATGAAATGTATTTTATTTGATAAAATCTGATCCAAAAGACAGCAAACCGCTTTTTTATTTAAAGACTTATTTGTGGACTTTTTACGTCTTTACTTTAGAGACAGGATAGTGTCAGAAATCAGAGGGAGAGAGAGAGAGAGAGAGAGAGAGAGAGAGAGAGGGGAATTTCATGCAGGAAAGGAGCCACAGGTCGGACTCGAACCTGGGCGGTCAACTTGGAGGACTACAGCCTCCATACATGAGGCGTGCACACTGCACCCCTGCACCACCGGCGCCCCGTGTCCTTGTACTCCTGCGTGTTGTTTGTCTAAGTGGTGTAGCCGTAGCTGTACGTCTCACGTCTCCACGTTTGGCTCATTTAGTCGAACAGAGAAGTTAACACAGAGGCCGTTTTCTCTTCCATGGCCGCTAACAGCAGCAACAAGCTGCGCAGATACGGAGTTCAAGAGGCCGCACACCGACTCAAACGTCCGTTTCATTAAATGTGAAGGTTTCCTCTCGGTCTTCTCGTCAGCTCATCAGGTAGTTTAGGCCGTTCCTGTTGTTGTTTCTTTTATTTCGGAGCTGCAAATCTGTAACATGTGAGTTTAAAACATGCAAGAGCAAATCAACTCAAGTCATGATTTAACTGTATTAGAGTCATATTAGACCGGGGGGATATTTACTTTGACTGAGCACACACGTACACACACACACACACACACACACGTGTACACACTGTGACCTTGACCTTGAGCTGTGTTTATCTGCAGCTCAGTCTGTTTCCTCTCTCTCGCCCCACCGTCCCCCTGGACTCTCTCTCTCTCTCTCTCATCGTGACCCAGACTGACACCCAAACGCTCCATCAGGACACCTCCAGACTCTGAGCCTTAGTGTGTGTGTGTGTGTGTGTGTGTGTGTGTGTGTGTGTGTGTGTGTGTGTGTGTGTGTGTGTGTACATCATGTCATCAGCTCACAAACTTCTAAGCACAACTCTTAACCTGAATCCAAGGACGAGCCCAATCAGGACGTCTCTGTATAAATCAGCGTCTAAATGAACATAATTACGACGTCACGCCTTAACGTTTAAACATTCGAGTGAGGATATTCAAACCGATGAAACTAGCTGAGTTTAATTCTCGTGACTCGTTATTCTGAGATGATAAGAACAATAAAGCGTGACGCTAACAGGTGAGGGGAAACACTCGGGGTGTGCGTGCCTCTATTGGCCACGGCGTTCATCGAAGTAGGACAATAAAACGTCTGACAGGAGGCGATATCAGAAAGCGATAAATGAACCCTGAACCCTTAAAAACACGACTGATGCGCGTTTCAGACACCGCGTTGTCCGACCTGCTGTGATCTGAGAGGGCGAGAGCGCTAACGTGTGTGTCCTGCTTTCTGTCAGGCTTGGAACCAAATGATCGGACCGCCGCGGTGGAGGTGAGGGGAGGAGGAAGGCAGCGTGACCTCCTGGTAACTATTCAGCAGCCGTCAAACTGTCCCAACGGAGAATTATAACACACACACGCACACACACACACACACACACACACACACACACACACACACACACACAGAAACTAACGGGGCTCTGCTTTTCATCAAGATGAACCTCCCTTTCTCTGCGGGGTGTTTGCTTTACTGCCATCCTGTTTGTTTTCTTTTCTATCTACATCTGTCTCTTTCGGTCTTTCCCTTCATCATATATTTGAAATCCCCCATCATGCATCTGAGTGCGCCTCCTCGTAGGAAAACTTGACAACAGCAACAACAAATAAATAAGAGTCCTGAGTGGCCGAACCACCAGGAAGTAATCAAACGATATAGACGTAGAGAGAAGATGGGACGCTATAAATCCTCTCTCTGGGTTCCAATTAGCTGTTCGGCATGGCAACCGCTTTGTGTGTTTACTTCCCTCCTTATTTCAATCACGGGTGTCTTGAGCTTTAAGCTTGCTCAGGATAGAAACAGAGACATCTGCATAACATGACTGAAAACCATTGATCGCCTGTGGTCCTGAAGTGTCCGATGCCGGAATAATGACCCGCCATCGAGCTGCAATTCTGCCCGACTTAGAAATCAGTCCTACAACTCAAAAATGTTGTCTAAATCGGCCCGCTGCCATCCTCGAGCTGTCATTTGATGATCAGCTGTCTCGTCAGTGGTTCTCATCTCACCAATCGCACGGCGTTCCTCCCTCGTTTTCAGCCTATCTTGGTTCTCCTCTTCTTTTAAATATGATTCTTTCTCTGCCTTTATGTGCCTCTTTCACCCCCCCCCCCCCCCCCCCCCCCCATCACCGCCCGTCTTCACAGAATCACCATCCATACGCTCTCATCAAGTCCTCAGCTCCACAACCACCAGGGTCTGGACTCCATGTGGGGGATTTATTCTGTCGACGCCTTCTGACCTTCTGTCAGGTCACATTTCCATTTTATTTATTGCACTAAATAATTTTCTTAACTCCTCTTCTTCTCCTGATTGAAATGCTTTAATCACCTCCAGGGACAGTGGGGGTCCCCGTTCTCTGTCAGCCGTGTTTGGGGGTCACGAGCTGAGAAGTTTGGGAACCCCCGACTGAGACCACTAACGTCTTTGAACAAGCAGGAGAACTGGGCTGACCTCAAAGTCAGTTCTTATTTCTGTTCTCTATGATGAAGTCATTTTTGTCTTTTGGATTTGGTGACCTGTTGCAAACATTTATCCTCATTTCATCCTTAAAATTTGGACACTTTGATCTTCTCGTTCTCGTGTTTCGATCCAGGACGACGAGGTGTTGAAGAGTTGACAGCTCACGGACATCCAAATAAACAAGAATCAGAGTTTACATAACCTCATGCAGGATGAGTCGTTTCACATCGAGGAGCAAGGACGTCTAATACGAGCAGGTAGCTGTCCTGTGTGTGTGTGTGTGTGTGTGTGTGTGTGTATGTGTGTGTGTGTGTGTGTGTATGTGTGTGTGTCAGGGTTGGCAGCAGGGCTACCATCTGTTTGTCATTATAATGCTGACAGAACTGTTGCCCAGGTTAATCACCATGGCAACAGGTTAATTACACCAATTAAACATTACTGGGCATACTGGGGACGCCGGCTTCTCTCATCTTGCACACGCTAACTGCTCGTTCACATTCACGCACGGAGTGACGTGCGGCCGCCGGTACACTGATGAAAGAGACACCACAGGGTTGGACAAAAAAAAAGCATCGTACCAGGAAGCAGCTATTAAAATGAACGGCGACAGTGATGAATGAATGAGACGTCTATGTGCAGAAGGAGGTCTCTGTGTAACGTCGGGACAGGAACAGGAAGTGGACAGGAAGCTCCTGACAGCTGGAGGCGGGCTTTAGGGGCAGACAGGCGGTTGGGTGGACGACCCACAGCGGACTGTGTGTGTGAGACTCGCGGGGATAATCCTGAGTAAGACCTCTGACAGCGGGGCTCGTGGAGGGACAGGGCAGAGGGCCAAGAGACACACATACAAAGTCAAACACACACACACAGAATCCAAATGGTATTCCAGATTCTTCGTCCCTCGCCACTCGACCTCCACACACATGATTAACTACGTGTGTGTGTGTGTGTGTGTGTGTGTGTGCATCTACTTCCCAGTGCAGCACCATCAATCTGCATCAGTTGGACGTGGAAAAGCTCAACCTGATAGATTTATCTCTCATTCCAGCGAGCTGCGGCCAAACAGGGGGTCAGATTCTGCTGATGCCTTTGAGTGAGAAGTTAGATTGAATATGGCTCGCTGCAAACACGACGACACAATCATTAAGGAGGGAGACGCTCGCCAAAGATCGCTCTGGGCAATGTTTTGTAAAACCCCTCGTCATTCATCTTTTCCTGGGATGAAACCTAACTCTTCAGAACTATAAACAATCTTGTTTTTATATGCAGCAGTCTTTGTTTGAGATTATGGGAAGTGAAACCCGGAGATATTCTGTTTATTGAAAAGGGCAAAACTTCAACTGAGTGTCAACCCTGGTCCAAGAATATGAGAGCAGCGTCCATGCTCGATTTAGAGAGTGAATATAAATGGCGGTAGCTCAAATGTGACAGGACATAATAACTGCAGGGTTTTTTTTTTTTTTGATTTATGATGTCAGATCATTTTATGTTCCTAAAGAATAATTTCCACATACGTCGTACCCCACTGGGTCTTTTCTTGGAACGTGAGCGCAGCCATGAGGAGCTGTATCCACATCACAGGAGAACTACAAGATCACAAGAGAACTACAAGATCACAGGAGAACTACAAGATCACAAGAGAACTACAAGATCACAGGAGAACTACAAGATCAGATTAGAACTAAAAGATCACAGGAGAACTACAAGATCACAGGAGAACTACAAGATCACATGAGAACTACAAGATCCCAAGAGAACTACAAGATCACAGGAGAACTACAAGATCACAGAAGAACTAGAAGTAACACAACTACAGAAAAAAGGTGTATTTGTAAATGTGTCACTGTGTGTGTGTGTGTGTGTGTGTGTGTGTGTGTTCTTTACTGCATCAAATTCACAAAACAATCCTCCCTCCCTCTTATCCGCAGCATCTTCAAACACAGAGCGGCAGCATGTTTATCACTTCCTCCACCTTCTCCTCTTTTTTCCCCTCAAACTTCAAAGCCGCCCTCCTCCTCCTCTACTCCGCCTCGCGCGCTCCCACATAGTCGAACAGCAACCGAGCAGAAAGCGGAGCCCACCGCCTGGCGCCTCATTACACACGCTAATTGTTGAGTTTACTTTCTCCCTTACAAACAACCTTTCACGTTCAGCTGCGAGACAGTTAAAATGTTTCCACGGGCAATTCTAAATCTCCATCCACTCCCGTCCTCTTTGCTTTCACGCCGTTCTTTGCCGTCTCTCCGGCCACGTTATCTACTTCCAGCTCCCTCCGTGGTCACTCCGCCTCCTCGACTTCTCTGTATGCTGATGATTCATTTAACTGCGTGTTAATGTGAGGATCCATTACGACTCGGGCTGTTATTCAACAATGATGAATGAACAACATTTACACACTCGAGACATTTATTTAGAATTTAAATAACGTCGTCTACGGCTCATTGGGAATCAGGCGGCCATTGTTAATCACGCTGCAGCTCGACAAACTGTAGTAACACACAAACATGGTTTCTGTCATTTAGGAGAACTCTGTGTTAAGGTTCATGTCGGCCGTACACCAAATGACCTTTCAAAGGATTTCAAAGTCAGACTATCCTGACAGTTCGGATCCAGTTTGAGTGCGCTCTGTGATCTCAGTCGTTTGGCTAAAGTCTTTTTCTCACCTGTTTAATATCATCGCAGGTCTTCAGTCTTGTTGTAAGTACGAATTTTAATGAATTCATACATTTTGGTAACTTTGTGAATGAACAATTTAAATCTGTCTACCATCTAAGAGTAACTCTTCTCTTGAAGCTGTAACCATATCGATGTAAAACATCTCATAGCAGCAGTTATATTTGGTTTGGAGCCAACTGTCTGTTGTAAGCAAAGGTTTGCTAAGAATGAAATGTATATGTCTGACATTTACGAGTCAAGCTGATGTCTTCTTTCTTGCTTTATAGAGATGTACCAAAGAAGCCAAGAATTTGTAGGATGTACCTTCTAGTAGAATATAAGCAAGTCTATTAACATATAAACTTTGTCAGTACTATGTTAGTTTGTGATTGTTAACAATTTGTGTTCTGTTGTAACTGTCTGACCTCGGCCGATTAAACCGTAGAATAATCCACAGTCTGTTTCGCGATGAGCACTGATGGTGCGTGCTGCTGTTGGATTAAGGCAAGTTTTTAATAACCTCCAAAATACCTGCAACACTGTGGTGTTAGCAGACGTGGATGAACAAGATGGCTCTTGAACACACACGTCAGCCTTTCATCGGAGCCTTTTAACAAACATGAACACAGTCTTTATCAGAAAATAAGTCAGTGCTCCTCTCCACCTCTCAAGTCAAAGCTTGAGTCCAAGTCTGAGTCATTAGGGGAGTTGTGAGTTCTGAAAATCAGGACTATAGTCAGGGTTCTCGCCTCGAGTCGGGGTCCCCGACTCTAGTAGTTTCCTGTATGTGATTATTCTGTGTGTTTCAGAAAGCCTCATCAGCAGCTGAATTAGTTCCTGTTCTGTTAATTGAATAAGTAAGATGTGAAAGGATCAGGGGGCGCCGATGACCTAGTGGTTGGTTTGCACGGCCCATGTACAGAGGCTAAAGTCCTGCCCCGGTTTGACTCAGACTCATGTCTCCCTTCCAGCATGTCGTTCCTCTCTCTCTCTCTCTCTCTCTCTCCTATTCCTGACTCTACCCACCGTCCGTCCTGTCTCCAGAAATAAAGATATAAATAAAAAGAAGTGACCGGGAAAGAGGGAAAAACAAATGATCCTTTCAAACTGAAAGGTTTGAATCCTGCTGAGACGCACAGATCAGGAGAGGCAGCAGGTGACAAACGGAGACAGAGAAGTCCACCCAGCAGAGTGATGTCTGCAGGGAGTAATTAGTCCTGACAGTCGTACTAATGGTCTGTCTGTAGCGTGCTGGACTGGAACTCTCCAGGAGGACTCCGGGGTTTAACTCTCGATCGCCATGTTTCCATCCGAGCCCTCTGAAATGTTGTACACCAGCGCACACAAATTAAATTAAACGTAATTAATTAGTCGTTTTTATCTGGGAGAAAAAGTTCCACGAGCACATTGTGCTGCTATCTTAATGAGCGTGGAATAAGTTGTTATGGTTCACAGTGCAGCGAGCGCCGTCGGGGGATCCGATTTACTGTCAGCGGTGTCAAAGGTTTCATGCTTTTTTACAAAGCTTTGTGTTCAGAGAAACTTTCTGACAACATGGTTCTCAACCGGGAAACAGTGGATTGCGCTCTACAGGTGGGGAGCGAGTCGCCCGAGTGGACGAGCTTAAGTATCCTTTTCAGGAGTGAGAGTGGGATGGATCCTGAGATGGACAGGTGGATTAGCTCAGCGGAGGCAGTAAAGCGGGCGTTGTGCCAGAACATCGTGGTGAAGAGGGAGCTGAGCCTGAAGTCAAAGCTCTCAATTCACCGCTCGATCTTTGTTCCATCGAGCACCTGAAGTCATGAGCTTTGAGTAGTGACCGAAAGAATAAGGTGGCGGTTACAAGCGATGGAAATGAGTTTCCTCTGGAGGGTCTCTGGGCTCATCCTTAGAGGGACGGGGAGGAGCTCGGAGTAGAGCCGCTACTCCTTCACATCTAAAGGAGCCAGTTGAGGAAGTTCGGGCATCTGATCAGGATCCTACTGGACGCCCCCCTTTGGAGGTTTTCCGGGGTAGACCCAGAGTTAGCTGGAGGGATTATACAGTATATCCCGTCTGGACTCGGAACGCCTCAGAATCCCCCAGGAGGAGCTGGACCTATACTGTCACACACAGATTAATACCTTCGGATCACGGGAGAACTACAAGATCACGGGAGAACTACAAGACCACATGAGAACTACAATACTATCGGTTAAGAGGAAGAAAATGGATGGAAGTCTGCCTTGTGTCCTTCATGTGGGCGACAGGAAGCAAGACGCAGGTTAAAAATAACCTTCAGTCAAACCGTTTAAACAAATATATACTCCACTAAATCTAAACAACATTTATAAAGTGATGCAGAGAATATTAAAGCATGCAGAGCCGACTGTGATCGCTCTAAGTGCTGTGCAATGACTCCGAACCAAAGCTACCTTATTATTCACTCTCGCTTTAGCGTCTGGCGTCTGCTGTGTAAACGCTCTGTTGAGCATCGGAACAGCTCCATCATCAGTTACAGAGTGCGTCCTCCTCGGCAGACTGCGTCTTTGTATTAAATCATGTCATATACCTGAGCACATTACAGCCTATTTACTTCTCTTTTCCACCTGTCACAGATTAAAGGATTAATGCTGCGGCCACCAGCCGTCTCAGAGAGCGAGTCTGGCGGTGAAATATGTCCGCTCGGTGTAAGAATGCTGTTTCAGGTGCTTTCACGGGGCTGGGGAGGTCGAGCCGGAGCGCCTGTATCTTCTCCTGACGATGAAGAAGTGCAGTTTCCACGAGGAGTGTTTTCATCACTATATCTTTAACGTCTGATCTCACCTCGGGGCTGAAAGGAGCCAGCCATGTCAGACAAAAATGCAGCAAGTGTGTGTGTGTGTGTGTGTGTGTGTGTGTGTGTGTGTGTGTGTGTGTGTGTGTGTGTGTGTGTGTGTCTGTGATTGGTGGGTTATCTTCGGGGGCGAGACTGTGTTGTTCCAGCAACCCAAACGTCCTGGCCCCATTAATCACACCTATCATTCCTCTGCATGTGTGGATGCAAAATCTGTGTGTGTGTGTGTGTGTGTGTGTGTGTGTGTGTGTGTGTGTGTGTGTGTGTGTGTGTGTGTGTGTGTGTGTGTGTGTGTGTGTGTGTGTGTGTGCATGGGTTCAAAATTCAAAGCCAACACCTGCTACTAATCACCCTCAATGAACAGCGGTGAGGGGAGTGTGGTGACGTGTTAATATTTTTACACGTTCATGCACACGCACACTCTCCTGTGTGCGCGCGCACACACACACACACACACACACACACACACACACACACACACACACACACACACACACACACACACACACACACACACACACACACACCGAGGTCACGTCAAAAGACCGAGAACAAAGCTGTGGTGATTGACACGTCAACAAAGAGGCCGAAGACATTAGAACGGGAGAAATGAGATGCAGAGGTGACAAAACGGTAACAGAAGAAGAAGAAGAAGAAAGAGACGCACAGAAACACGGTGGTGTAGATCTTCTCGATGCTTTGCGACGCTCTTTGTTTCCACGCCAGCAGTGAGTAAAACTGAATTGAGCTCAAACTCTGAGAGAAAGCAGAGAGTGTGACGGAGAGACAGACGGAGATGTGCTGACTAAAGAATGCAGAGAGATAATGAGGACCTGCCTCGTCCATTAGCAGACACAACTTTCATTTTACAATGGGGAAAAAGAGGTCATGTGAACGAGCGACGTCATCTTTCAACGTCTCAACCTCGCCATTCATTTCTTCTTCTCTCTTCGCCCCCCGACGCTCTGTGCCCCCCCACTCCACCTCCCTCTCTTCCTTTCCTTTGTCTCCGACGCTCTATCTCTTTTTACCATCTCTGTCGACATGTGCTAACCATCAACCGCTTCTATTATCTTCACTAAAAGCCAAGAAAAGTCAGATCGCACCACTTAATCACAGCTACTCTAATGGGAAACAGCTCGATATTAAAAATGGGGATGAACGAGGGAAAGGAGAAAGAGTGGGAAGAAGAGAGGAGGATGAGAGGACGGCGAGCACACAGCTGATAAGAGATCAGACGGCTGGATGAACGAATGAAGGAAAGACGGGAGAACAGGTACGAGAATAAGATGAAGAGAGGGGCGGAGCTTTCTACAAAAGACGGTTAGGAAAAAAAAGCAAAGATCCTAAAGACGTCTAGCAGAAAGTGAAGAGTACAACGAACGGAAAAAGAACGATAAAGCAGGACATTAGAGCTGTGTCAGCAGAAAAATGTAAATATTAATTGACATCACCCGTCTGTTCCTGCAGGGGGCGCTGGAGTCCCATCGATAGCGGTCTCCATGCTGGAAATGCTGTCTCAGCCTCACTTTCAGTCAACCTAACAACAAGCTGAGAGCTGGAGCTGAGGCGGGTTTTAAGCCTCCTGACAAACTGTTACACCGCGCCCGCCTGTCAATCATATCAGCTACATGCCTTATTGTGAATAACTCTTATCCTTCATCAAATCAAAACACCCCGTACAATGTGTGTCGATTGAGACATGAGCTAATCAGACCTATTTGGTTTTTTGAACCAGGCTGTAAACACGTTAATCTCTGCTGTAAAAAACAGGCTTTTTTTGAATGGGTGTGTATGTGACTTCCTGTGCTTCTGCAGCCAGCCTCTAGTGGACACTCAAGGAACTGCAGGATTTTGCATTTCTGCATGGGCTTCAATTTTCAAGACCGGAGGTTGCCGCTTGGTTGTATATTAAATGACGAGCGTTGGGAGTTCAGGTGCGGTGTGGTTCATGGAGGGTCAAGGCGATAAAGACATCAACTTATCTGCAGAATATGAAATCTGGACGGATGGATGAAGATGTGGAGGACTAAACACAAGCCGTGTCCAGCTTTTATCAGATAAATGATAAATGACCGGAAGCGTGGATGAAAGGGGGAAGCATGGACGTAAAAGCGCTCCTCTGGATGGAGTGCTGGGCAGATGGAGGAGGGGAGGAAAGTTTGAAACACAGGCCCGGCTGTTGGTACATCAAATAAGAACCCGATGGCCAATCATAATGTTACACTCACCCACACGTCGTTTTTACCTCGGAGCGCACAAATATTTGGATTATTAGCGTCACTCTTTTGACTCTTTCCTTTGTAACGCCCGCCTGTTTTCTCTGGGCGATGAATTACCTCAACTCTCAACCTCTCTCATCTCCGCGCGTCTCCCGCTTTCTCTCGGCCCCTCCATTATTAACTCCTCGTCTTTGAGTCCCTCGCTCGCTCTTTGCTCTCCGTCTACATCACAGCCTCGGCTTCTGCTCTGCATTAGTTCTGCTGGGTTTGAAGCGATCGGCGTGCATGATCACTACCAGACTCGACCTGAGGAGAGAGTCGGGGGGGGGGGGGTGAAGGAGAAACACAAGAGGAAGGAGTGGAGAGATAGAAAAGCTAAAGAAAAGGACTATCTGTTGGAGGCTCAGACAATAAAGAGCGAAACAGAAGGATGGAGAAAAAGAGAACGATGATGTGTTGAGGGAGGATGGAGGAAAATAAATTTAAATTGCCAAAAAACGAAATCCCTCGCCCGTTCAGAAATCTGTCAATTAACAGCAATGGAAACAAATGTAATGTAAGAAACATGGATGTGGGCTTGGAATGACCACGAGACAAATGCATCCATTTTCTTACATAACGTGCAATCAAAGGTACGTTTGGACTCTTTCAGATATTATGTGTGATCGGCCTGGAATATGACACCTGCTGTCCCCGCCATGAAGAGACCCTCATCGTGGTTTGGACAAAATAAAGGCGTGAAATTTGTCCGTAACTCGCTTAAACTTAAGAACAACGACCGTATGCCAAGTAGGAATCAGATCCTGACAAGTCGTTTCTTTCCCTCGTGTCCCGAGTTATTGGTGGAGGAAACTCTGGAAATTTCTTGTTGGATAAACTCTGCCCTTCTCAACTGTGACTGAGCCTGAGGGCGCACTCTTCATAGACAATCAGTACCGTTCAAGCACGTTTGACATCCTGTTGGTTTGACGAGTGTGAGTGTGATCGCTCCATACGGTGCATGAGCTCGGTACACTTCCTCGGCCCTGGCCCGGTTGGAAGAGGCTTCTGCAGGGTGTGGTTGCTCACGCAGGAGCACAAGCACGAGTACACAACGCGGACATGACGTATAATCGATCCCCGTCTTGCATAATCGAGAAATCCAGGAGTTCTGGAGGGTCGCATCTGACTGAAACGACTCAAAATAAGTCACAAAATAAGTCGGTAAAGTTGCCATCCTGTTCTCCGTTTTATTCCCCGATGACAAGAGAAAATTCAGCGTGCCGATATCATTCAGCCTTTGGCCGCTATTTCACAGCTACTGGAAAATCCTACAGGGAGTGTTTTTCTTTCATGTTACTCAGTGCACGAGTTAACGTGGTGAATCAAACCAGCCTCCTTTAAAGTCAAAACGATAAGTGAGCATTGTGTTTGTTTTTATCATCTCTGTAGTCTGACACTCGAGTGATGATCGGATCTTAAAGCGCTCAAAAAAAAGTGCACATGAATTTAAACCGGATTATGCAAACTGCAGATATTCTATTTCCTCGCATGGCAGCACAACTCGCATGGTGACGTATGTTCAGAGGAGACCGTGATCAGGCTCGGTTGGGCCTTGGAGCAAGGTGAGTGCAGGACAGCGGGGGAATGGGGAGGCGGGACAGTCGTGCTTCATCATGGTACAGGGGCAACTGGGCGTACAGTGTGAGTACGTCCCGAGACTGCGTTCCCAGGTCCAACCAAAGAAGACCGGTACACCTTTATCAAATCTTAGAAACTGAACCGAGCGCCCCTGAAGGGTTTAACTGAGCTGGAAATAGAAAATATACATTGAGAAGGAAATGTGTGATAAGAAGGCAGCTGCTGTTGTATCGACTAGTTTCCATGTTTCTGCGTCTTCCTGACTCTATCCGTGAGTATCACACTGCTGATGTTTCTTTTAGTTCCTGTGACACAGCGTGACAGGAAGTCTAATCCAGCACCACACTGGGCCGTCTAACACGAGTCGATGTGCTCCGTCCCTCACTCCGACGTAGCGTGAAGCAGCTTAATTTGGACCGTATTGGTTTTTAAGTGCCCACACAAAACAGATGGGTGTCGGGTTACATATGGCTCAATCAGTAGGATATGGACTGAAAACTGGGAGGGAAAGACAGATGGAGGGGCGGGATGACAGACGGGGCCGGCAGGTGGTCCAGGTGGGCTGCTGGATGTGGGGACTGACCCGTAAAAGAGGGATGTCACTTGTGGTATTCACCTTTTGCAAAACGCCAAACTTCAACCTGACAGCTTAAAGATGTACTTAAAGGGAACGCTCAAAGAAAGTGAAAATGAAATGGCAAAGAACAACAGATTACAGTTCTCTAACACTAATGTGTCTCTAGTCTGTCTACAAACCCCCCAATGATGAGAAAAGTCCATCCTCTCCGTCTTTTGCCTGCTCCACTTTTCAGAAAATGTGTGCTCAAACAGGCTGTTTGGAGATTTCCCCTTCATGACATCACAAAGGGCAGTAACCCCTCCCCCAGGTTGGTGACACTCCCACAGCTAGGTGTTTGTTCTGCCCTCTGAGTCTGCCTTCTCACCGTAAACAATAGGACATGGAGCGAGAAAGACAGAGACACCCAAGCCCTTCCAGAGAGGGGGCGTGGTCAGACACAGCTCATTTACATTTAAAGGTACAGACACAGAAACAGCCTGTTCTGAGTAGGGCTGAAATAGAGGGGTTTATAGGCATGATCAAATACAGGATCAGAGTGGATTTAGAAACTTACTACTTACTGAGACTTATTTACACTGAAGAGACTAAATAATAATTTATCCTTTATTAATCCCGCAAGGGAAATTCAGTTTTACACTCTGTTTAATGAACATGCTACACAAACAGGATCCTATGGACATGCATTAATGAAGGGGTCTCAGGGTGAGGGGGCTGCCCACAGCAACCAGCTCTCCAGCTACCAGACCAATTTCCAGGCTTGGTCCGTGCCGGGACTTGAACTGGCGACCCTCCAATTCCCAACCTAAGTCCCTACAGACTACTACTGGGGGCTACTGCCGCCCCAATGAATATGTGACCTTTAAGATTAAGAAATACTCGGTGCATGTTGGTGACTTACACTCGTTTTAGACATAAATGTGTTTGTCTTCACAGGGCACCTTTAATGTTTGTGGTCAGATCAAAGTTGAAACTGCTGTTTTTATCACATCAGGTATAGCACGATGTAAAGCCTGAGATATAAATAAAAACTATAAATCTCTGCGCCTCACTGTGCTTCATATATTTATAGGTGACAGGTATATTTCTGACATCAGAAGAGAAGAGTTATGGCTTTTTTTTTTTTTACTAACCCCAAACAGTGTGGCCTCCACCATGTCTGTGCGCTGTGTTTTGATTGGCTGTGAATTCAGCGGTCATCACTTTGATTGATCTGTAGCCGCGCTGTGAGGTCAGTGTGTCCACTGGTCAGTGGTGTTGGATGAGGCTGCGGTCGTGATGTCCACCGCACATAAAGACAACAAATGGGATTCAGACGTGACTCTGCAGAGCACATCTGGAGCGCAGCTGTCTGCACCCCTGTGTTGTCTGTCTCTGTGTGTGTGTGTGTGTGTGTGTGTGTCATCAAAAAGTTCTCCACCCTGTCGTCCACCTCCGCTCGCAGACGGACTGCGCCACACACACACACACGAGCAACACATCCTAAATCATCGCTCCAGTTTTTAACAAAGAGAAATTAGAAGAACAGTCACAACTACTACGAGGTCGTATTTTAAGAGTGTTTGGATATTTTTATGACTTTTATTTTTCTCCACAAAACATCAAAGAAAATGACGTCAACGTGTGGCGACAAAGACGCTCGCCAAGCTGCTGCACTCTCATATTAAATTAATGGATTCAAAACAACTAGTGGCCTAA
>NC_083621.1:15907477-15924977 GCF_963584025.1 Labrus mixtus | reverse complement strand
TGAGTCTTCTTGTGACCATCTAAGAGTAAAAGATTAAAGTGACCTGAGTTATGAAAAACACGTCTCACTCCTCCATTGCTGAGCAGCGCCCCCCCCCCGATATGAAGTTTACCTCCACAAACACTAAAACCATGATCCAAACCGGGACACTCAAGTCCATGTACCCTCGCTCATTGAGAGTTCAGTCTTTTCTTTCCCCTTTGTGTGTTCCTCTGGCCTTTCTGCTGATCCTGGACTTAATGTGATTTATTAAATGTGCATTACGTTAAGTCACCGTGTCATCGACCATTTCCTGAGATTAACTGCATGATTCAGAATCATACTCCATGACTGCAGCTCGGATTTAGTCTTTTTTTTAAACGTCTTTCTCTGAACTCCTGAACATATCGAGATAACTTCAGGAGGACTGGAGATATCAGGAGTTTTTCAGGAGATTCAGATATTCCACGTATATAAATATTCTAACATCGTTACAGTTGAGAGGAAGCCTCGCTCCGAGCCGCTGAAGGAATGAACGAGTGTCACATTAAGGTCTCAGTCAAACCGGAGAGTCAATAAAAGCAGCCGCACGCTCGCCTAACGCAGGATGAAGGAAACCAAACACCTTTGGGTGGTCTTGGAAAACGCACACACACACACACAGACACACACACACACATGCAGTTCATATGTAGAGCAATCACACTTTGATTATAGTTGCCAAAAAGCTAATAATGAGGTCCACACTATTAGAAACAAATCACACACACACACACACACACACACACACACACACACACACACACCCCACAGTAAAGGTGTTAAGGTGATACTCATGTTAAACGTAGCACGTATATTAGCACCTCAGCTCATATTATTCTTCACATTACAGGGCTGTAAAGCATGCCGTCACTGTGTGTGTGTGTGTGTGTGTGTGTGTGTGTGTGTGTGTGTGTGTGTGTGTGTGTGTGTGCAAATGATCATCAGTGTTTGTTGCTGTTAGATGTACGCTGTTACGTTGTTTTAAAAGTGAGTATATGCATCTGAATGTAGGAACATGTCATAAACCTACATGTGTGTGTGCGTGTGTCTGTGTGTGTGAGTCTGTGTGTGTGTGTGTGTGTGTGTGTGTGTGTGTGTGTGTGTGTGTGTGTGTGTGTGTGTGTGTGTGTGCGCGTTTTACAGCCTAAAGCCAACATTTGCGTTGTGAGGGGAGCCCATATGTTTCTCATTGTTTCATACACATTCATGAGGCATTTCTGCATTTTTACAGAAAAAAATAAAAGAAAAAAAAACCTGAGAGCGAGAGAAGAAAGGATGGCGAGCAGAAAAGAGGGGTAAAAAGAAAAAGAGCTTATTCCCCGTAGAGATGTCAGATCACAGAGCTGGCCTGTTTCACAACCAGCCACGTTAGTGGGACTAATATCGAAGACCTCACAGAGTTCACCTCTCTCACTCCGCATCTCGAGGAGCGTACCCCCTGTTCCCTCCTCACACACACGGGAAGCAAATGTCTCACACCCGCGTAAACACACACACACACACACACACACACTCTTTCAAAACAGACCGCACAAAAAGTTTGGGCAGCTCGCATGCCCTGAGGACAGAGGACAGAGGAGATGAAAAGTAAAACCATACGCGGAGAGGAAGAGAGAGAGAGAGAGAGAGAGGGAGGGATGAGCTCGGGGAAAACGAGGGATTGAAAGATGGAGAGAGAGAGAGGGAAATGAGCGGAACTATTATCCAGCAGCCTTTTTTACCAAAACCAAAGCAAAGTCTGTGTGTGTGTGGGACCATAATGTGGTCACCAGTTTGTGTCCCATTCATCATTCTCACATGCTGGACAACTTCCTCTGAAGTGGAGCTCAGGGTGGGAAACTGTCAGGGTCCGACAAAGTGAATACAACAAGTCTGATCAACTCTCTTCATTTGATTGCTTCCTGATTGAACAGCCAACGAAAAGCCAGAGGGTAGTAAAACTCCCTAAACTCCCCTCCCCTAAAAAGAGATTTATTTTTCATGCACCCGTTTTATGAATTACAACTTGCACGCCAAGTCTTTATTTAAAGAAATGTAGCTAATATTCCCACGGTGGTCATGTTGCTCCAGGTTTAAAGGTCCAATCAGCGAGATGTGCAGTGAGTGAAATGATAAAGTGACCTTACTATATGATCAGACATTAAGGAAACATGCTATGTTGAAGTGCTGACTTCTCTGACAACAATGCAGCAGCCAATATGTCCATCTTCTAACTTTAGATTCTGGTCCCGAATGCTCTGGATTTGTTTGGACCAGAGAAGGTAGGCGGTTTTAAGACACCCCCACACGGCCGTTTTGGACGCCCCTCGGTTTGCCAGATATGAGACCAGTTATCAGGTCAAACCAACAGGTGTTGCAGCGATGGAAGCGGGCAAGAGAAGTGGTTCAGATAGAAGTGATTGTACCCGACCTAAAAAGCCTCTGCATGTTTCTAATAAGCTCCACGAGCAGAAACGTGCTCAAACTAGGATCAATATTGGAGATGCTTTTGAAAAATGGAGAGAGGTTAGAACGCAGAAAGGTTTACAGACCGACGCAGAGCTGGATAAACACTGAAGCTTCAGTGTCCACCACATGGCAACCTGCGTGAGCATCGACTCAAGCTCACTACAATGTTTTTAATTTAGACCGCAGTACCCATTTTAAACACTAGGTGTCAGAGTTGCATACTGCTCCTTTAAGTCAAGTTGACATCACGAATCTGAGCGACTGAATTCATTTTAAAGTTTCCCGATCGGTGAGAAATGATACAGAAAATATGGACACACAACAGGACATATTATGGATTAAAAAAACAGATTTAATACTCCGTTCCTCTCGAGTTGAGGACAGGAACTTATGAAATATTTTGGCCGACCATTACACGGGGCCTTATCTCCCGAAGTTATCACATTCAGATCTTAAATGTCTTGAGAGATTTGGATGTCAGTGGGTACATTCCTGTGACAGCGTTCACATTCCTCCGTCTGCGTGTGCAGCAGAGAGACCTGTCTCCTGTTTTACACCCAAACAGGTAACAAATCCGCCAGCAGCCTCGTCTACATGCTCCGTATAACGCAGCCTGGGCGTCATCAGCGTGGCTGCGTGCAGGTGTGTGTGTGTGGATAAAAGTGTGTGTTACGGACATGGAGGATCAGTGTGTGAACAAGCAGCAGCTGGTGAGAGGTGAGTGAGTGACTGACAAGGTGAGAGAGAGAGAGAGAGAGAGAGAGAGAGAGGGAGAGAGAGAGAGAGAGAGAGAGAGAGAGAGAGAGGGAGACACACAGAGATGTGGAGGGAGAAGGATCGACGTTTGAAGAAAATGTGAAGGAGCGAGAAGAAAGTGAGCGAGGTATGCACGATGACAGTGTTCAGAACTGTAGTATACCTGGTTGCAACACACACACACACACACACACACACACACACACACACACACACACACACACACACACACACACACACACGCACACCAACACACACAAACACTCACGCAAAAAAAGGACTGAAATAGTATACTTCGCCTCATGCCACCCAGGCACAAACAACACACAAAGGGAATTTCCTCTCTTACAATAAGCTGAGTGGAAAGCATGTACACACACATACACACAAAAACAGACACACACACACACACACACACACACAAACACATTCCTCTGTTCGCCAACATGAACTTTCATTGATGGGAGGAATGTGTGTGTGTGTGTCAGATCGAGCACATATCGTGTTCGCATTCTTCTGATTAGAAATACGAACATTAAAAGAATCCAGATAACACATTTGTGTGTGTGTCTGCTGCAGCATCTGTGATGATGTATTGTGTGTGTGTGTGTTTGTATTTGTGTGTAAAACTATGTGTTTACAGTCCTGATTAAAAGCAGAACACATTGAGCAACCACTCTGTCTGTTTGTTCTAATATGTTGCACATTTACTCAACTCTGTGTGTGTGTGTGTGTGTGTGTGTGTGTGTGTGTGTGTGTGTGTGTGTCTGTCTGTCTGTCTGTCTGTCTGTGTGTGTGTGTGTGTGTGTGTGTGTGTGTGTGTGTGTGTGTGCGTGTGTGTGAGACTCAGAGAGCAGATTCTCGTCTCGTGCGATTCAAGCGTTGATTGTGTCTACGTGTGCATCGATAGCCTTTTAAGATAGCGCTCTTTAAGTAATCGAGCCTGCCAGCCCGAGTTCAGCTCCTTTAATTAAAGACGCCGTGGAACAATTGCGGTTAGTGAGCGCCTCTTTTATGACTCTCTCCATCTCTGTCTGTGTGTCTGCACTGGTTACGACACTGGACGAGCATCATTATCCAGCGGAAATTGTCCTGGGTGTGAATAAAAGCGCTAATCTTTTTTAATCTCTCTCTCTCTCTCTCTCTCTCTCTCTTTCTCTGATGCCAAGCGGCCGGAGTAATTACAGCAGCAGCGTTAATCTGCTTCAATATTTCTTGTCACGGTGAAAGTGGATCCGTCTTCTCTGCCTGTTAAAAAATCAGGCGGGAGTTATTACAGCAAATAAAACCGGGGGGTGGCTGTTATTCTTCCTGCTTGAGATGTGGATCCACGAGGCTTAAAGGCTGGAAATGAGAAAGTCCAGCTCAGACTCGTGTGTTCGGTATATAAGCTGATACTGATGAACACACTGGGTCAGTGTGTTAGAAGGAGGTCTTGTCCCGGCAGCAGAAGCCGGGCTCTCGAGTAGACGGAGCGCCCCAACCTTCAGCGAGGTGATCGGGCACTAACTACCACCCGACGTCCCTGATAAGCCACCACCATCAGACCGTGTCGTCCCCATAACCATGCACGGCCTGCTCCGACCTCCACCTCAGCAAGCAAAAAGCGCTGCATGTTCGTCCTGTCTCCATGACAACAGCCTGCTCCATTACTCTTTTTTTTTACTGCATGTTTTATATTTCAGAATATCATACATTTGCGCCATACAAGAGCGCCAGGGACATCAACAGCGCCTTTCTGAAAAGTTGAAAGATCTTCAACTTGAGCGCTCGCAGCAGCCGCACAAAAAAGGAAGAGAGCTCGAAAGTTTCCACATCACAGAAAACAATTCACACTCCTTTTGTGTCGTCATACACTCATGCTGAAGGTCATCTGATAATCTTTCAAATGAAAAATACAGATTCATGTAAAGGTTGAATTTTAAGTTGAAGGCAGACGTCCCGTTTGTTGTCTTTGAATTCCATAGATTCCTGTTCCATGGTTTGAGTTGGGATCGTTGTTGTAATGTTTCCGGGAAAAAGGCCAGGGATAGGTTTTTAAATTGGTCTGATCCTCTTAAGACACGGAGGACTTAGAGGCTTCCTGGATGAGACTCAGAGAATATAATGGAGCATTAAAAACAATAAAGACACAAAAAGAACCTCCAGAGGAAGGAAGGTTAGATTTCTCTGAGCAAACTGATTTATAAAATTAAAATGTAATTACAAAGAAATACGACCGAGGCCTTCGGATGTCCGGTTCAGTGTGTGTGTGTGTGTGTGTGTGTGTGTGTGTGTGTGTGTGTGTGTGTGTGTGTGTGTGTGTGTGTGTGTGTGTGTGTTACTACTGCACGTCTGCGTCTGCAGTACAACCAGCCAACCAGGTGCAAACGCTCTCCTCGGACAAATCGAGAAGAAGAGGAAGAGAGGAAAAAAAAGGCCGGAATAAGAGTGAAACAGAAGAAGAAATACAAAAAGCAGAACGAGCGGGAACAAGAGAAGAAGATGCACGACCAGAAAGCAACATGACAGGGGTCAGAGTTTTCCAGTAGGGTCCAGATCTCCCAGAGCGACGTCTGTTCTTGTCATTATAGGAGTCTACCTGTCATGAGTCCGTGTGGGGGTTGAGTGTGTGTGTGTGTGTGTGTGTGTGTGTGTGTGTGTGTGTGTGTGTGTGTGTGTGTGTGTGTGTGTGTCTGTGTGTGTTGTTGTTTTTTCAGCCCTGAGGAATGTCAAGAATCCCCTCTCCCTAAAAGTGTCACCTCCATGTCAGGCACTTTTATCAACCGACCTCATCTCTCCCTCCATCCCTCCCTCCCTACTTTCCTTCTCCGTCTTAAACCCTGAACCTGCAGGATCATAACAAAGGAGGGGGGGGGGGGTCAGAGTTCAAACTATTTGTCATCATATAAAGTTAGGAAGAGAGAGAGGGCAGCGACAGAGGAAGGAAAGTGAGACAAGATGAGGGCAAAGTAGAAACAGAGCACACACACAAAGCACAAGTAGCAACCTCCGGTGTTGAGAGAAGAAGCCGATGCTGAAGTGTAAAATCCTTCAGTTCCTTGAGTGTCCACTAGAGGCTGGCTGCAGAAGCACTGGAAGTCACATACACACCCATTCAAAAAAAAAGCCTGTTTTTTACAGCAGAGATTAACATGTTTACAGCCTGGTTCAAAAAAACCAAATAGGTGTGATTAGCTCATGTCTCGATCGACACACATTGTACGAGGGGTGAATGTTTTGATGACTCATCAGTTTTGATTTGATGAAGGATAAGAGTTATTCACAATAAGGCGTGTAGCTGACCTGATTGACAGGCGGGCGCGGTGTAACGGTTTGTCAGGAGGCTTAAAACCCGCCTCAGCTCCAGCTCTCAGCTTGTCGTTAGGTTGACTGAAAGTTAGGCTGAGACAGCATTTCCAGCATGGAGACCGCCATCGATGGGGCTCCAGCGCCCCCTGCAGGAACAGACAGTGACATCACTCAGGCTTCATCCGGTAATATTTACAGTCTTTGTTTTAAAGTTTTAAGAGTCATGTCTGCTTTGCGTCCTGATTGTAATTTCATGGTTATGATGACAACATTTATCATAAACATCACCGTTTGCTCGAGCTCCGCCTTTCAAGCGGAGCGGCACAGCGATACTATAACCCGTGCTTGCCAATGAAAGGTGAGAAGCGGCGTCATGCTCCGTGCTGCTCCGCACAACACTGAAGTCATTTGTCATCCACTGACAAGCGGCGTGACAGAAATGAGCCAGGGCCAACGTCAACAGCCTCTCGCTGAGGGGAGAGGAGGAAAAGTGAAACGTTAAGAGAGAAAGGCAGCAAGGAGGGGAGTGAGCAGCAAGGAGGGGAGGAAGGAAGGCATGGAGAACGGGGGGAGGGGGGATATTTAGGAAAGTGCAGATAAGAAAAAGGAAGAACGACCAAAAGGAGTTTGAGGGAGAAGAAGAGAGGGAGGTAAAAGCGACACAAGAAGAGCGCAGGAGAGACAGAAAAATGCAGCACGGAGATCGAGAGATGTGATTAAGGAGGGCGAGAGAGAGGAGAGGATTTTATCTCGGTGAGAGAGTCCCTGAAATCCTCCTGTTGACTGACGTTTCCTCTTCCCTTAAATACCTTCATCTCAATTGCTTTTGTCTGCCTGTGTGTGTGTGTGTGTGTGTGTGTGTGTGTGTGAGACTCAGTAATCTAAGGAGGCTTTGTGCTGCCACAGCCGGGTTCAGGCTTTCAGACTTGTATTAAATCCACTTGTTGAACACAATGCTGCTACAAGTGGTTGCTTTTCATGCAATAATCGACGCTCTCACAAAACCGCCTTAAAGGACGTTAACTGTTCATCATTCATTCTGAATATCGCTCTTTCCTCCCTTCCTTCCTTTCAGGCCACTTACACTTCCTGTCTCTTTCAGGCCGACAGGGTTTGAGAACTCTATTAAAAAAAAAAAAAAGAAAACTCCTGCTACACCTCGCACGTCTAAAAGCGCTGAAACAACTTCCTGAACAAGTCAAATATCTGCTTCATCTGACTCGACAGTTGTGTTTGATTACCCGTTTGAGTGTCTGTATCTTGATGTAGTTCAGGGGAAATTGCTGGTTTCCCTCAACAGAAGACGGAGTCAACCTGACAGCAGATTTCTGAAGCTGTCATAAGGATCAAGGAGAGCAGAGGGAGTCTAGACACGTCCGCTTTTAGATTGAATGTTCAGGGACAGGAGCCGGTTATTCAGCAGGAAAAGACAAATCCATCTGCACTTATACCTCCTCACTGACAGGATTTGATGCGACAAATGTGATGCATTCACCAAAGGTACAGTGGGGCCTCACAGCGAGGCGGTTCCTGGTTTGAATCCCCATCTGACAGGAGCCTCTCTGTGTGGGGTCTGCATGTTCTCCCCGTGCATGTGTGGGTTCTCTCCGGGTGCTCCGGCTTCCTCCCACAGTCCAAAGACATGCTCGTTAGGTTAACTGGTGACTCGAAATTGCCCGTAGGTGTGAAGCCGTAGCCTCTCGCCCAATGACAGCTGGGATTTGCTCCAGCCACCCCACAGCCCTGAATGGTAACAGCAATCAATGGACCAAAGGTAAAAGGTTTCTACCTGGCGATGTATCTACATATTGAGCATAAACCAACTTTGTGAAAGTAAATCTAATCAATTAATGGGATAATTACTGAGACATGTAGACCGTCCTCGCCATGATTGATCAGAACAGGATCAATTAACAGAGAAACTTGGAGGCAGTTTAGCATAAAAAAAACAGATTAATACCTTCTGTTAATGTGCTACCTAATGGATCTCACTGGAGAAGTAGATTCATTTAGATGATAGACAGTATGACAGCCAACTTGCAAAGTCAGAAATAATGTCTGAGGAATGGCCGAGGCGTCCTGGCAGGAGTGGCTGAACGCGTCTTCCAGGAAGAGATGAAAGCCGCTTGAAAGAAGACGGATCGCTCTGCTGACCTGGTGCCTCGGCCTCCTCAGCAGCTCCAATGGCCCAATCAACCAATCGTAAATTAGTTGTGGCAAGCTATTATTAAAAGGTTCAAACATCCGCCCGGCAACGGAATCTCACCCTGAGCCGTGATTGGTGGGACCGCCTGAGGCGCTGCGGTAACGACGGGTCACAGCAGTGACACGGAGCTATGCTGGTGTCAGAGTAGTTGAAAGGTCAGTAGTGTGTGTGTGTGTGTGTGTGTGTGTGTGTGTGTGTGTGTCATCTGTCACATTCAGACGTTCTCATTAACTGAGAAGCTGATTTATTTTTGGTGTAATTACAGAGCTCAGGATGCCAATCAATTAAAGACGATAAAGTACAACCTCCAGCTGCAGCCATCCACAGGTTAAGGTGTGTGTGTGTGTGTGTGTGTGTGTGTGAGTGTGTGTGTGTGTGAGTGTTCCTCAACCAGTAGACTTAAAGCCGATTCTGTTTCTAAAAACAGAGGAACTCGGGGGCCGCTCTGCTTTTCCTGAAGGACTCTTCATTAAGTAGCTTTAATCGACACAGAGAGCAGTTAATGTAGCATAAAAACTGTTTATTACCAGTGCATTATCTCTAAACTGTGCTCATGTGTAAAGAGGTTACTAACACTGAACTACAGCATTTTATCAGCCTATCAACATTGCTGCACGTAAGATGAAGTACATTTACATTAAATGTCACATATTCTCCTCCTCTTCAACCAGTTTAAATAAGTCCCAGAGCTCCTCAAAACATGTCTGTGAAGTGGTAATAATAATAATAATAATAATAATAAGTTTCTTGTTCTAAATCCACTCTGATCCTGTTTTTGATCATGCCTATAAACCCCTCTATTGCAGCCCTGCTCAGAACAGGCTGTTTCTGTGTCTGTACCTTTAAATGTAAATGAGCTGTGTCTGACCACGCCCCCTCTCTGGAAGGGCTTGGGTGTACTCTGGCTTTCTCGCTCCATGTCCTATTGTTTACGGTGAGAAGGAAGACTCAGAGGGCAGAACAAACACCTAGCTGTGGGAGTGTCACGCGCCTGGGGGAGGGGTTACTGCCCTTTGTGATGTCATGAAGGGAAAATCTCCAAACGGCCTGTTTGAGCACACATTTTCTGAAAAGTTGAGCAGGCACAAGACGGAGAGGATGGACTTTTCTCATCATTGAGGGGTTTGCAGACAGACTAGGGACACATATTAGAGTTAGAGAAACATGGTGAAGTGTGTTTTACAGAATATGAGACCTTTAATTACACATAAGGACAACTTCTCCCAGAACTGAGGTTGTTATTCTCTTAGTTTTTTGTTGGATTTGCAAAATCTAAGAAGCACAAACATTTTACATTTTCTTTCCTAGATCCAAACATCTGATGATTTTTTTTTGGACCTTTGCAACCTTTTAAACATCAACCATTGAACCTTTTACCTTGCACTTTTTTCCCATCATCATTCAAGTAATTCCCTGAGCAAATATTAGCACAACAGTTTCGGCTGAAATAATGGAAATCTGTGTTTCTGTATTGGCTGTCAAAACACCACCCAACGTCCAATGTTCAGACGTTGACAGTCGTGGATTTGAGAGCATAAATCATCACTAATCTAACGGGAGCAGAGCTGTCAAAATTGTTAGTCGAGGATGTGTGTGTGTGAGTGTGAGGGAAATGGAGAAACTCAGTAAGAATAATTTACATCTATCACAGCTTTCCATGAAGGTAAGCAGCCTTCTCTGAATGAATAAAACCATATAATGCATACTATAGCACCCCTCCATGAGCTGAATATTTATTTCCTGGATGTCAAACTTCCAGGTAGTTTCAAGGTTAAACGAGTAATATGTAAATCTGACACCTAGTGTTTAAAATGGGTACTGCAGTCCAAATTCTAAACATTGTTAAAACCGCCTACCTTCTCTGGTCCAAACAAATCCAGAGCATTCAGGACCAGAATCTAAAGTTAGAAGGAGGACATACTGGCTGCTGTCTGATCATATAGTAAGGTCACCTTTTCATTTCATTCAAGACACATCTTACTGATTGGACCTTTAAGACACTTAGCTTACAACTGGTCCAGATCCCCCAGCCTGTTGCTTAAATGCCTACCCTAACCAAACCCCTCCCCCTCCAATAACTAACTCCCAGGCTGTGTCCATGTTAAATTAAGTCCCAGTGCCATTGATTCAGTAATGCATTTATCTGATTCTCATACATCACCTTTGTGTGAGGGCGGCTAGTTAGCGCATAATGAGCCATCTATATGCACACAGGATTTTATACAGCCTGCACCTCACTTACAACATAAAGACAAATATGGGCAGCGAGTGAGATAAGGAGTGACAGGATGAAATGAGCGTGAAAATGTGTGTGGGGGGGAGACAAAGTCAAAGAAACAATGACAGAAATGTGTGAGAAAAATGAATAGATGATGAGTAAAAGCAGGGACGGATGGAGGAATAATTCAGCTCTTGGCATTGATATAGTCGAGTGTAATCATGGGAATTAATAATGGACATTCTGACTGCTGGACAAAGGCGGGGACATTAATTGCAGAGCAAAGTGAATGCATCAGGACTATGAATGAGGCTGCTCTCACATGGAGTCAGGCAGCAAACCAAGGCAAGGCAAGTTCATTTATATAGCACATTTCAACAACAAGGCAATTCAAAGTGCTTCACACAGGACAAACGCATCATGACAGAGGAAAGAAAAGAAACAATAAAATAGAACATTAAACAATCACTGAAATTATTAAATCTGAAAATATGTTTGAATAAAAATAATTAAAATGAAATTAATTTAAATAAAAAAATTAAAATAATAAAAGTAAAGAAATTAAAAGAGTTAAAAATAATAATAATAATAATAATAATAATAATAATAATTACAGTGCAGAGATAAAGTTTAAAATCTTATTAAAGCTGTTTAATGAAAGGCAGCTGTAAACAGGTGTGTCTTCAACCTTGATTTAAAAGAGCTGAGAGTTTCAGCAGACCTGCAGTTTTCTGGGAGTTTGTTCCAGATATAAGGAGCATAGAAACTGAACGCTGCTTCTCCGTGTTTGGTTCTGACTCTGGGGACAGAGAGCAGACCTGTCCCAGACGACCTGAGCGGTCTGGATGGTTCGTAATTAATCAGGAGGTCACTAATGTATTTTAAACCATTAAGCGCTTTATAATATCAATACCCAAGCAGTGGAAATAGTTAACAGTTTTAAATATCTCAGAGTAACACTAGACAACCAACTCAGTTTTGAACAGCACACCAGTGACATCCAAAAAAAAAAAAAGCCATCAAAGACTGTCAGCCATCCACAAACTGAAAGGACTCTATGTTGCCCCCCATCTCCTCCTGCTGCTCTATCAGAGCATGATCCAGCCCATCTTACTGTACTGTTCCACCTGCTTCTTTAACATGTTGTCTGTAAAAAAAACAAGGCCAAACTCACAAGCATCACAACCACAGCTGCCAGAATAATCGGTCTCCCCACACCCAACCTAACAGAACTCAACAACAGGGCCATCACATGCATTGCAACCTCAATAGAACAGGACATCACACACTGAACACTCACCTCGCCCCACTTCCCTCAGGACGGAGGTACAGAGCAATGAGGTGCAGGAAGGCTCGCCTCGGGAGGAGCCTGATCCCTGCTGTAATAACAACCAAAGTTCTTTGGTGGGACTTGTCTGTTTGGACAGTAACGGTGCTGTGGAAAATAATTTCCCCTTGAGGACAATAAAGTCTAAAGTCTAAACCAGCATCAGGATTTTGAAATCTATTCTCTGACAGACTGGGAGCCAGTGTAAAGACCTCAGAACTGGACTGATGTGATCCATTTTCTTGGTCTTGGTGAGGACTCTAGCAGCAGCGTTCTGGATCAGCTGCAGTTGTCTGACTGATTTTTTAGGCAGACCTGTAAAGACACTGTTACAGTAATCAAGACGACTGAAGATAAAAGCATGGACGTTTTCTGGAGTTTTTCCAGGTCCTGCTGGGACATAAGTCCTCTAATTCTTGATATGTTCTTCAGGTGATTGTAGGCTGACTTTGTAATTGTCTTAATGTGGCTTTTAAAATTGAGGTCTGAGTCCATCACTATACCCAGATATCTTGCCTGGTCTGTGGTTTTCAGTCTTACTGACTGAAGCTGCGTGCTGACTCTTAGTCACTCCTCCTTTGCTCCAAAAACAACAACCTCAGTTTTGTCTTTGTTTATGAACTCATTCAATTGGACAAAATCTGGGCAAGATTTGGTGAGCACAGGAAAGAATCAAAGCAGGAATAGTAGAGAGAGAGCATCCAAATTAAAGCTTGTCAGACAGTAACGGAGGTACTGGACAGCACACAAATAACGTGAACAAAAGTAATTAAAGGCATCACTAAAATACCTCTTTAAAGCATCACATCATTACATGTAAGCAGGGGTGTAGGGGTACATGTTCCGTCCAGCAGAGGATAAACAGCCTCTGTTCTAAACAAGTATTTTCAGTTTGCTGTCCATCATTTGCCTGAATCCATTTGAATGCAGAGTTACACTGAAGCAATTATGGAGAAATGGGCATTAGCTTTCATAACCTTCATAATGTTGCATTTGATTTGGACTAATTAGGGCCTATGTGGCCAGCTACATTTTGCTCTGGATGACAAATATCTATAAAAAAGTGTATTTATTGGATTTGTTTGCAGACTTAAATCCATCTGCAGGGGTCTGACAGTGAGACTCGTGTAACACTCAGTAGTATCTCACAGACTCGTGCAGGGCTAAAGACCTCGTCCACATATATGATTCTTTTCTCTTTTCTCTTTTTTTTTCACCTCTGTGTTGTTGTGGAATAAGACGAGACCTGAGCAGCTTCCATATATCACACACACACACACACACACACACACACACACACACACACACACGACTTTGTCCTGTAGTGTATGTGAAGTAATTCACAGCTTCCCACAACCTCATGTGTCCTCCGGCATGTTTTTCTCCAACTGATTTATATCTTCCAGAGTCACAAAGTACGGGAAAGTTAAACATACAAGCATGCACACAATCCTGCACAACAACACCCTCGGATTCTTACACACACACACACCGCAGAAAGGGAAAGCAAACACACCTCTCCTCTTGCTCATGCAGGATGGAATGTGTGAAGCTATGGTGATGCACTAACACCTACGCCACACACAGATGGATGAGTGTGTGTGTGTGTGTGTGTGTGCAAACTCCCTCTAACAGTGTTATTCTGATGCGCTGACACCTAGCCTGCAGAGACGGACTTATGCAGGTGGACTGTGGGACACATGAGACATACAAACGAGCCCGCAGAGCAGCAGAGTAGTGAAAATAAAGGCTTTTCCCCCTCCCTCTTCATCACAAGTGTGGAAAATATGATGCTGGTGTCTTTTGTGTGCAGAGACCAGCTCAGGTGCAGCGCAGGGCGAGGAGTCCAAATCCACTTTCAGGGAGTCTCCAAATCTGGACCAGGATCAGGTACTTGTTAGGAATAATATAGCAGATTTATGTTGCTTAGATAATTTGCTACGGGTTGGAGTAATCACCTGAAACAGATA
Organism: Labrus mixtus; assembly: GCF_963584025.1. Classification (NCBI taxonomy): domain Eukaryota; kingdom Metazoa; phylum Chordata; class Actinopteri; order Labriformes; family Labridae; genus Labrus; species Labrus mixtus. Next base: position 15,910,740 of record NC_083621.1, on the reverse strand, counting down.
ATTTCATGGATTAAAGATCAAGTTGACTTCAAAGCTCCATGACTCAGCTGCTCGATAAAAAACGCAGAATAAAAAGTTGTTTATATTTCTTCACAAATGCCTCGATAGTAACAGCACTCTGAGTCCTTATCCGGTCTGTTTTAACTCAAACGTATCCTTTGGTGCCCTTTGCAAAGTGCCCACAAACCTCCTAAAGGAATGAAAGAGCGCCGTCGAGGAAACATGTCAGACTTACAGATGTGAATCCTCGACATCAGAACCAGAGGATGGTTCAAATACCAAACAGGGAACCTCTTTGGACAACAACTGGGAGTTTTGTCTCCCAGTTGTTGTCTGTGCACCCCCCCCCCCCCCTCCCTTTTCCCCCGCTGGCCTGCACTCACACTGCTCCAGGTCTAACCGGGCCTGAGCACGGTTACCTCTTGTACATAACGTCGTAATAAAACACATGCATGACTTTATGTTATCATGAAGCGTGCTCAGTTTACAAGACAGGAGGACTCAAAAAAGAGAAACAGGAACAGCCCGACAACTCCGGGATTTCTCCGCATGAAACAGAAAGAATTAAAAGGCAATCATTACATTTCTCTTGTTCTGAGTTTAATTGTTTCCTTTTATTCAACAGGGAAACTGGAAACACTCTCTCATGGTTTCATGTGGACAGAGAGCTGGATCAAACGACAGCACTGAACTAACGCCGGCTATAAAACACGATTATTGATGTTAAATTCTCTTTTATTATTCTGCTGAGTGTCGTGATTCTTTTCTGCCCACAAATCAAACAACAATACACCCTCTGATCATTTCTCTGTCTCGTGGGGAGCGGCAGGCAGACAGACAGGCAGGCAGGCAGGCAGACAGGCAGGCAGACAGGCAGAGGGAGAGAGAGTGAAAAAGGTCTGAGAGGGAAGCATGATTGGCATTGCTGAGATTCCTTTGAAGTCTTTTGTTGTCTGTGGGCGTGTGTGTGTGTGTGTGTGTGTGTGTGTGTGTGTGTGTGTGTGTGTGTGTGTGTGTAAGTGAGAAGGGGGTCACAGTTGGAAATCTATGACTCTGGAGGAAATTAAACGAGACTCACTTTACCTTCACTAACGACATTACATCTGACGAGGACGGACTCCAAGTTAGCTTCCCATGCTAATAATGCTACATCACTCCCTAAACGTTCCTCTCTGATTGGTCGACTCTTTTAGGTTTCTGAGTTCATTTGAGAGTTTGTACTCGTCCGTTTGAAGCAGTGATTTCAGTCCTGCTTCCATCGCGTCCTCATCTCGAACACAAAAAAAACACACCCAGAAAAAGCAAGCGCACACACACACACACACACACACACACACACACACACACACACACACACACACACACAGCGGAAGAGTCTGACACAGAGCAGTTATTGATAGTTGACAGGTGTTTACGCTCATGAGACAGACACACTCACACAGACACAAGGCGGATGGACAGACAGACATGCAGGACATCATTGACAGACTCATTTGAGTTTGCTTCCTGTTGATTTCTGTTCAACTTCCTGTCCCAGTGTCACAACAAGTCTTCCCTGTTCTCCTTTCAAATCTTCCTCCATGATCTGCAACCTCAAGAAAACTGCAACAAAGTAGTAGTAGGCTTCACAGTTTGGTTCCAGGAGTACAGATCCTGTTCATTTCGCTTTTTGTTATCCACCATGATGATTCGATGAAATTGTTCTGTTCCGCAAAGAGCGGACTCAAAGTTTCAAAAACATTGTGTTGGAGGGAAAAGGCCCGAGGAAGAGGCTGAGCAAAGTTTTGAAGAAACAAAGACAAACAGCCGTCATGAAAACAACATAAACCCACAAACTATTTCATTATTATTATTTTTTTTACAAGAGTCCAGCTGTGTGTTTCCTACACACTGTGACGTTCCTCTGTCTTTCTCTTAAACTCTCCCCCCCCACCCCGTCTCTTACAGACCCCGTCTTTGTCCACTCCCTCCACCCCCACCCCCCCAAGCTAAACCAGTAAGGAATGCAGTTGATGAGGATTTCCCAGTCTGTGGTGTTCCTGCTCCCTGTTGTGCAGGGAGGCACACCTGCAGGACACCTGAGGTCACAGGGTCACACACACACACACACACACACACACACACACACACACACACACACACACACACACACACACACGCACACACACACACGCTCGCTGACTATGTGGGACATGCATGACTGGGCACCAACTACCTGTTGCTCTCTTTTTCATCTTTGTCCTTTAGCTGCACGGCGCACAGTCTCCTGCACCCTCCTCCCATCTTAAAAAGAGAGATGCACGCTCTTTCCTTCTCGCTATCCGTCTTCCTGTATCTCTTTGACGCCACCCAGAGCGTAACCAGTGAGAAAGTCATTAGCGATAGTAGTTTGTACTGGGATTAGGAAACTAAGCTGGTAAATACAGTGAGGCTTTCAGCTGGCAGCCAGAAAACGGAAGGCAGAAGAGGAGACAATAAAGATGGTAGACAGAGAGCGCCGGAGAAAGAGAGAGAGGGAGGGAGGGCGGTGTAAAGAGACAAAGCGAGGAAGGAGAGACGGTAACAGGCGGGCTAAAGAAGGTGAAAGTAAGACGGACAGGCAGGAAAGTAAGACGCGATTAGGAGCGAGTCTGTAAAAGAGAAAGCAGCCTCCCCTCGCTGCTCATTAAAAGTTGGGGGAACTCAAACAGAGGTGGCGGCAGCTTGCGGTCCTTCGGCTGAAAACCAAACAGAGCCGAGGAGCGAATGAGAGGCCGCGAGAAAAAAGAAGAATGACGGAGAATAGAGGTACTCAGCTTTCCCAGTCGTTCAGCAGTCGTGTTGTTGACGGCCTTTAGAGGAGGCCTTGAGAGGGCGGCCATTCAGTGTGTGGGGCGGGCGGACACAGCTGCTACCAACACACACACACACACACACACACACACACACACACACACACACTCAGAGCTTTCTTTCCGTCTCCTGTATCTGTCCTTTATGAAAATGACTGCAGATTTAGTCGCCAAGAGTTACAGCTGCAGCAATTTCTGAAGAGCGATACAGAATTCGATCAACTAAGAAGATTGTTCTACATAAAAAAAATACAAAAAATAGAGGCCAAGGCGTCACACAAGTAGAGTTTCAACAGCTTAAGGTGTGTTTAGAGTGGAAAAACCTTCAAGAAGCATCACATCAGGTCTCACGAAGAAGACATGTGTAGTGAGTGAAATGATAAAGTGACCTTACTATATGATCAGACATTAAGGAAACATGCTATGTTGAAG